>NC_081558.1:19600256-19716742 GCF_022355385.1 Mustela nigripes | reverse complement strand
CCCCCCCCCCAAGAGGCGGAGCCTGTGGCCCCGCCTGCCCTCTGCCCGGAGTCACTGGGAGGGAGGCTGGGGCTCCGGCCCCCACCGGGCGCCCCCCCCCCCACCTGCCTGGCCGACTGGGGCTCATCTCCTTTGAGTTTTCTCGCTCTCTCTTTCTCTCTCATGTCGTTTTTTTGCAAGAAGTTTCCTTTCGGTATGATGATGAGACACAATATTTTCATTCAAACAGCCATTGAATAAAATATTGTTTGTGCCCCTCCCCTTCCCCTCCCCCTTTTCGTTTGTTTTTGTGTTTGTGTTGTTTTTGTTTTCCTCGCTTTCTCTCTTGGTGGACTGTCCCAGTGCCAATCAGCAAACTGAAGGGCAAGTATATTCAGAACCAGTGCACCCTCCTCCCCCCACCCCACCCACCCTCACACCCCTGCTTGCCCCCCTCCCTGCCCAGGAACCAGCCAAACCTCCGCTCTCCAGGGCTCCTCCCAGCATCCCCTTGTCTCCTCTAGTTCTTGCCTTTTTCCTCATCCCTAAACCCCTATTACAGCCAGCAGCCCTTCTCCTGGCCCCGCCTGCAGGGTGGTTTCCGGGTGTTCTGAGAGCTCAGGCCCCCCCTCGTCCTCCTTGCTCCCTCTGGGCAGGTCCCTGCCCATCCCCACTTTCTCTGTCCCTCCAAGACAACTCAACAGTGGGGACAGGGCTGGATGCCTCTCCACCACCTCCCACCCCCCACGACAGAGGCCCTGATAGGCAGGGAGGGGCTAGAGAGAAGTCCTCCACGGGGCTTATGAAAGGCTTATGGGAAAGCCACAGCCACCTCAGGCTTCCTCTGGGATAGTTCTCCCTCCTGTGGTCTCTGTCAGTTGGTCCAGAAGTTGGCAGCTCCCCAAGGGGTGACAGAGGCTCTGGAAGCTCTGCCCTGGGACGGGCAGGATGGAGCATCAGCCACGCCACTGGGAGAGCAAGGCCGACCCAACCATCCTGGGCACTGGCCTAGGTGCTGACGCCCCTGTCCCCTACTGCCCCCACTGCTTTGCTAAAGCCCGCTGGCCCAGCCCAACCATGGTACCCACTGCCACTGGGGCAGGTGGCCAGGTATGGAGAAGATGTTCCCCGGGAAGGAAAAGCAGACTCAGGGATGGTGAGCCTAGCAAGGGCCAGCAAAAGAGCTTGGAGGGAATGAAGGGGATGAAGAAAAATGTTCTGGCTCTAAGAGATAACCGAAGCCAGAGACTCTGGAGGAAGGCAGGCAGGGAACTCGCAGACTCAGGTGGACAATAAGGAGAATGAGAAAGGGAAGCACGGGAGGGGCTCTGCCACAGGTACACAGAGACACCCTGCCCAGGGAGTGCTGTGACAAAGGGGCATGGAGAGCCACAAGGGGATGACCTGGAAGCCAGGGCTCCCCCAGGAGCCCCAGGGGCCCTATCCAGCCTAGTCCAGCAAAAAGGATAGAGCTGGCCCCAGTGGCCTGGGTGGGGGTGGGGGACAGGCCCTACTCCCACTGGCTTGAGTTGTCTTTTCTTCCCCTTCCACATCCCTTCCAGTGTCCCCAGAAATGCAGGGCTCTGGTAACAATGACAACTATAGCCTAGTCTCCCTACCTCCTTCTTCTTTCTCCTCCTTCCCCTCCCCCACACCCATTCCCTGTCGGCTTGTGTCCAAACCCTGCCTCACAGTCCCATCAGAAAGCAACAGTCCAACCAGTGACTGCCCAGCCCCTCCAGGCACCCCAAGCCCACCTCTCGGAATCTTGCAGTGCATTGTGGGAGTATCTGGGAACAGATAAGACCCCTCTTCTGCAAAAATAAAGCCCTACGGTGACAGAGAGGTTGGAACCTTGGCGAGGACAGGATTGGAAGGTGGGCAGCCCAGAGGGCAACAGGTCATGGGGCAGGGGCAGCCTGCCCCCAAAATGCAGAACCAGCAGGTAGCTGACCCAGCCCGGCAGGAAGAGGCCCAAGAGAAGCCCCAGCCTCACTCCCAGAGCCACCCAGAGACAGTCGTACACATGCATGCTCACACAAACACAAGCTCTCCCATGTACTTATGTGCTCACTCCCAAACATGTGCACAGGCCCAACTGGGGATCCCTCAAGAGCACCCCACAATTCCTGGAGCCCCAGCATTCCTCCTTGGCTGCTCTGAACCCAGACAGGTCCTAGGAAAGGTGGAGGCCCATTCTTCTTCTGCCAGCCCCCTCACCACCTTCATGTCGCCAGCCCAAGAGGACAGGACACAATCAAGCAGCACTCCCATCCCCCCCTCCCCGGCTCCTGACCTTCCTCCCTCAGCCTGGGAACATTCCCAGGCACCTTGAGAGTCTCCCCTGACCCAGCCTCCCAGCCCAGGAAGGACCGTGGGACCCCCACAATGCACTGCAGCCCGGCCCCAGCCACCCACCCTGTCTCTGGTTGGACTGTCTGTGCCCGTGAGAAATCCCCTCGGTTTGGCCATGTTGATGCCTGACACGGAACAAAAGCGAGACCTACCAAAATGCAAACAGCTGCAGCAAAGAAAGAGAGATAAAAATCCGCAGCCAAAAGCCAATTCCCTTCCTCAAAGTCTCTTTGGAGGCAAAGGAAGCTCCGCATGCGGTTTTTTCCATTACGGACGTGATAAGAGCGAGACCGGCGCCTCCCCCAGACCATGCATATATATAGCAGTGTGTGTATATATATATGTGTGTGTGTGTGTCCGTGTATATGTGCTATACACAGCCGTATGGAAGCATATACAGCCGCGCCACGGGACTCACTGCCGGCAGAGGACCAGGCCTGGGCAACATATTGGCTATAACTGCCCTCCTCCTGCGATGCGTGGTCTCCACAGGCCCTCCGCCCCCCTCCCCGCCCACCCCGTCTCTCTGCCCGCCCCTTCTCTCTGGCTCGAACTTGAACGTGGAAGTGGCGGGTTCCCTCTTTGCTGGTGTCTCCCCCTCCCTCAAGCCACCCTCTTTCCCTGTCCCTCCGCCCCGCCTCCCCCGTCAGCTCTGAGCCCCCTGGCCTCCTGCCTCCCCAGCCCCCGCCGGATAACCCCCCGTTTCTGTTGCAGATTTTGAGTTCCTGCTCCCCAGCAGCTTTGAGTCTGAAGGACATGTTTTCATTGCTCCCAGGTAGCTTGCGTGTGGCCTTGCTGAGGTGTCCTCCCTAAACCCAACTGCCCCAGCCCCCCCCCCCCGCCCTCCCTCCACCTCCTGCACTACTGCCTGGAGCTGTGTGTGTGTGTGTGTGTATGTGTACCCTGTGCGGTTTCGCCCCGCCCACCCCGTGCATAGCCCTGGCTGCGCACCCCTGTGCATCCCTGGACCATGTGGCCACACCAGGCAGCAGCGGCCAGCACCTTCCCCCAGCTGCAGCCCCCACTGGGCCTGGCATGGGAGGGCCCCCGGACTCTGCCCATCTTCCCTGCCCTCCCAGGCCACACCAGGAAGGACCCTTTCTGCCCTGGGCAGGCTGTCCACAGCCCACTCGTCCCTGGACAGCTGCTGTTCTGGTTTGTGGCGTGCGCCCCACCCCACCCCACCCCCACCCTGCACCCCAGCCTTGTTCTGTGTCAGTCAGTGTTTGTGTGGGTCTGGGGATGAGCCAGCCAGAGCTCCTGTGGGCAGTGCTGAATTTCCAGCTCACAGGGCCTGGGGGAGGTGGGGAGTACAAGGGCTTTGAAGAGCTGCTCAGGCTGGTGAGGGGCCGGGGTCCAGCACCCTGGGCCTTCCCTGAAGTGCACACTCAGCCTGCACACACATCCTCAGGTGCCCACCCTCTGCCTGTTGCCCCACAAGTGAGGAGGCCAACAGGCCCCCACGTGGCGAAGCCCTCCCCCACGACCTCACTCTGGACAAGGGGCAGTTTGGGGGAGCTGACAGAGACCCGGGGGCACTCTCAAGCACCACATGGGGGCTCTGGACACTCCTGACCTCCACGTGTGTGCACGTGTGAGCATGCTCCCACAGATTGCTCTCGACTCTCTGTAGATGAGTGTTTTATCTGTGAGTAACTGTGAACATTTGTAAGTCTGAATGTACTACGGGGGGATGTCTATGGTCATGAGTGACAGTGGCAATGAGTGAAAAGGCCTGTGTGGCCCACGTGGCCCTGAGAGAGGGGACTGGTTTGTTTTTGTCACTTCTGGACCTTTGGCTCAGGAGAGCTCAGTAACTATGCGTTGGGTGAGCGAAGGAAGTAATCCACAGCTGTAAATGTACATAGTGTTGGGGCAGGGAGGTGCGGCAGGGGGTGGAGGGTTGTAGCTGAAGCACGACCATATGGGTGTCCCTCTGCATGTCAGCTGTGCCCCACATGGCAGAGCACAAAGGCCATCGGGGCCAGAGAGCAAGCGGGAACTGAGATCCGGTCCCCGATGCCTCACCAAACCATGGGCCCTAGCATAGCCTCAGGAAGCAGTGCATTTTTAAAAATTTCTAAGGTTGCTGCCTCCAGGCCAGTGGGGAGGTGGATGGTGGCAGGGGCACGGGACTGGGCAGGAAGGAGAGCTCCATCTGTACAAGGACAGCTCGCCAAGACTTCCTGGGGAACAGAGCCCTAAGCAGGCCTCTCATGACCCCAAAGTTCCCAAGTTCTTGGGACCCAGAACCCAAGCCCAGCGAGTGTCTTGAGGAAGTGAGGGATTTCTCCTGTCCACTTCTGGGGTAGGAGCATCCCAGGCAGAAGGAACGGCCAGTCTGAGGCCCCACATGCTCCCCCCTGACTTCCTGACACTCTCTGTGGTATGAGGGGAAAACCTGAGGCTCGTGGAGCTTAAGTGAGTTGTCCAGATGTGAGAAGCCAGGAGGCGGCAGAGGGCTTAGACGCAGCCTGACAAAGCCAGTGCTGGTTCCTCACGCACCTGGTGCCCGCAGGTACTTCAGCGTACAAGGGGACGAGCCAGCCATGAGGCCTTTCCTGGGGCCTCCCCCGTGGGCCATCTCCGTCCAGCTACACAGGAGGGGTGGGAGGCTCTGTGGGGCTATACCCAGGAGGGAGAATCTGCCAGACTGGAGGAAGCGGACCATCCTTCTCGTGTCAGCTCTGCCCACCACCCCCAGACGTGGCAGCCTGCAGGGCACACACGGCCCTAGCCAGCAGGAATACACAGTCCCCAGCTGAGGCCCGGGCTTCTCAGCCAATGGCCAGGCAGGCCTGTTGGGAAACCTCAGCCCTTCTGCTCTGTCCAGCCCCCCAAGCCCACTCTTCTCACCCCTCCCCATCCCCAGAGAGTATTGCAAGGACCTGAACGCCTCAGACAACAACACCGAGTTCCTGAAAAACTTCATTGAGCTCATGGAGAAAGTGACTCCAGACTCCAAGCAGTGTGAGTGCCTGGTGGGGCCTCCGGTTCTGGGCAGTGCCCAGGCCCCAAGGGAGGCAGCCCAATAGAACCCCGAGACCGGGCAGGCATGATGCAGACCCAAGCCCAGGGCAGGGTCTGGGCCAGAGAGTGGGGAAGGCTCCAGACAGTGTGGGGTATACAGGGGACAGTGGGCAGGGAGCCACAAGAAGATGCCCTCTCCACCCTTACCCTCCCGTTCCAGGCAACAACTTCCTTCTGCACAACCTGATCTTGGACACTGGCATCACACAGCAGCTGGTGGAGCGTGTTTGGCGGGACCAGGATCTCAACACGTAGGCACTGCCCAGCCTGTGGGGGCAAGGAGGCTGGGATGGGCCCAGAGGCCCTGGCACTGCCCTGAAGAAGGCAGGCCTGTGACTCACCTCCCTGCTGCCCCTCAGGTACAGCCTTCTAGCTGTGTTCGCTGCCACCGACGGCGGCATCACCCGCGTATTCCCCAACAAGTAAGTGACCTACCTGCCACCCAGGACCCTGCCGCCGCCTGGGACCCTGCCTCTGTCCCGCCACCCATAGGCCTCCTTGCACCTGCTGAGACACTGTCCCCTGCACACCACCCTTTCCACCAACCTCTGTCCATCTCGGTAATCAGAGCAGCTGAGGACTGGACAGAGAACCCGGAGCCCTTCAATGCCAGCTTCTACCGCCGCAGCCTGGATAACCGTGGCTATGTCTTCAAACCCCCACACCAGGATGGTGAGTGTCCTCCCAGGTGCCCAGCAGCGGGTGGGAAGTTGAGGCTTCCCTGTCTGCTCGGCCAGGGCTGGGCTCTGCTGCTGAGGCCGCTCTTGAACATGAGGTGAGCCAAGACTGGGGCCAATAAGAAGACAGAGCTAGGCTGTGTCAACGCTACACTGGGTACCAGGTGCTTGGCTTGGGCTCTGGGGTCCACAGGCCCAACACAGAGTGGTCAGTATGGCCACTGGCCCCTACCCCTGACCGCCCCACCCCACCTGCAGCCCTGTTAAGGCCACTGGAGCTGGAGAATGACACGGTGGGCATCCTCGTCAGCACAGCTGTGGAGCTAAGCCTGGGCGGACGCTCACTGAGGCCAGCAGGTGAATGCCTGGGGCGGAGGCGGGAAAAGAGATGATGGACAGGGTGCTGCCCAGGCAGGCGGGCGTTGATGGCCCCTTGCTGTCCTCTATAGTGGTAGGTGTTAAGCTGGACCTAGAGGCCTGGGCTGAGAAGTTCAAGGTGCTAGCCAGCAACCGTACCCACCAGGACCAGCCTCAGAAGGTACCTGGGCGGGGGTGGGGGCAGTAAGCCCAGCAGTACTGAGTCCCCCGCCCCCCAGGAACCCCTACCACTCACTCAGAGTGGTTCCTGTGCCTTCTGGGGAAACAGTGGCTGTTGCAGATGGCCTGGGGACACAGATGTATGAAGGGTGATGGGAGGGGGAGAACTGGCAGGCACCTTATGGTTCTTGCTCTCTGCCCAGCAGTGTGGCCCCAGCAGCCACTGTGAGATGGACTGCGAGGTTAACAATGAGGTACGTGGACCCTGAACCACAGCATACCCTAATCCCAGACTTCTTAGTCCCAGCTGCACTGCTAGCCTGTCCCTTGGCCTGGTTGGGGGCGGGGCGGAGGGGTGTCTCAACATCCCCACCTTGACTTTACAGGTTTACCAGACCTGTGGGGGGAGTGGTGCCCCTTTGACCCAACCACCTGACTGCCAGGGTCTGGGGAGGAAGGTCTGGGCCTGAGCCCCTCTCCATCCTCCTCCCCTTTCCTTACCTCCCAGGACCTGCTCTGTGTCCTCATTGATGATGGGGGATTCCTGGTGCTGTCAAACCAGAATCATCAGTGGGACCAGGTGAGGGTCAGGAAGAGGGTGGGAGGAGGGGAACCAGGACTGAAGCCTTCCAGGGGGAGGGAAGATGTGGCACTGCCAATCCTGTGACCACCACTCTCCTGGCATTCCCAGGTGGGCAGGTTCTTCAGTGAGGTCGATGCTAACCTGATGCTGGCACTCTACAACAACTCCTTCTACACCCGCAAAGAGTCCTACGACTATCAGGCAGCCTGCGCCCCCCAGCCGCCCGGCAACCTGGGTGCTGCACCCCGTGGTGTCTTTGTGGTGAGCCTCAATGATACCCAGCCAAGAGATGGAGAGGGGGAGGGGCGGCCCTGGGACACCTGCCCACAGATGACGCTCCACCTCTGACGAGAGAGTTTGGGGCAGGGTGACCCAGGTCCGGGGACAGCCGCGGCAGCCCACGCCCCTCTCTCCACCGCAGCCCACCATTGCAGATTTCCTTAACCTGGCCTGGTGGACCTCGGCTGCCGCCTGGTGAGTCCTGGGGGGAGGGCACAGAGGGAGGGTGCTCCCTGGGCAGGAGGAGGGCTCAAGAGAGGTGGTGGAGCAGGGCGCTGATCTCTGGTGACCACTTCCCCACTCAGTGACCCATGCCCTGCAGGTCCTTGTTCCAGCAGCTTCTCTATGGCCTCATCTATCATAGCTGGTTCCACGCAGGTAGGTGGGGCTTTGGAAGCCCCTCCTCGAACACCCCACCCTTCCCCAGTCTAAGCTCAGACCCATCCCAAAGGGAGCTGGCCGCGGTGTATGGGTAGGGCTGAGGCGCTTTGGCCCTCGCAGACCCCACGGAGGCCGAGGGGAGCCCCGAGGCGCGCGAGAGCAGCTGCGTCATGAAACAGACCCAGTACTACTTCGGGTCGGTGAACGCCTCCTACAACGCCATCATCGACTGCGGAAACTGCTCCAGGTGCCGGCGGGGAGCGGGACCGGAGGAGCGGGTGGGATGCGGCCCGGACGGGAGCCTGCCGGGTGGGCGCGGCCCGGGGCGGGGACAGGGCTCCAGCGGGGAGGGGCGGGGCGAGTCTCAACGCCCCGCCTTCCCGTCCTGCCTCCAGGCTGTTCCACGCGCAGAGACTGACGAACACCAACCTTCTCTTCGTGGTGGCCGAGAAGCCGCTCTGCAGCCAGTGTGAGGCTGGCCGGCTGCTGCAGAAGGAGACACACTGTATCCTGCCCCCGCCGTCCCCCGCCGCCCGCGCGCCCCCTCCTGCCCCGCGCGCCCCCTCCGTGCCCTGCCGCCTCCTTGACTCCCCACCCATGCCCAGCGGACGGCCCGGAGCAGTGTGAACTGGTGCAGAGACCGCGATACCGGAGAGGCCCGCACATCTGCTTTGACTACAACGCGACGGTGAGGAGGGGGCGGCGCACTTGACCTCGCGCTCCCTCTCCTCCCCGGGCCACCCGGGCCGACCCGCTCCTTGCCTCTTCCTGCAGGAAGATACCTCAGACTGTGGCCGCGGAGCTTCCTTCCCGCCGTCGCTGGGCGTCCTGGTCTCCCTGCAGCTGCTGCTCCTCCTGGGCCTGCCTCCCCGGCCGCAGCCCCAAGTCCACGCCCACGCCTCGCGCCGCGTCTGAGCGTCCCCCTCCCACCCCTCCCGAGGCCTCCCCGTCTCTCCCCTACTCCCCTGCCCCCACACACCCCGCCTTAGAGCCTCGCCTCCTCCCTCACTGAAGGACCTTAGCGGCCAGGCTCAAGAGTCTGAGCCTTGGAGTGGGGGGGGAGTCCCAAAGGAGGGCACCGCAGGTCTTTGGCCCCCAAGCCACATCTCGACGCTGAACCGTCAGAGTGACCCCAGACCCCTTATTCCCACTGGACTCACCCACCCCTGAGGGCTGGGACAGGGAAGCCACAGTACTGGTGCCAAACCAGGCCTCCACTGCCCACCCTGCCCCAAGGCTCCCTTTGTGCGGGAGACCTAGGCCCTGCCCCAGCGACTCCTCTAACCTGGCCCTTAGGTCCCACCCAGGACCAAATCTGGATTCCCTGGTAATAATGAAGTTGAGATGGGCAATTTGAGGCCTGTGCATCCCAGCTTAAGTCCTTGCAGGAGAGAAGTCCTGAGGCAGCCCCACAATGGACTCCTGCCCCTTTCAGGCCTACAGCCACCTCCCACCTTCCTCCAGCCCTAGAGGTGACAGGCCAGTGATTGTGACACTGGCTCAGACACAATCCCGAACACACCTGGAGCCCCGAGGGCAGAAACTCACATTAGACACACCAAGGAGGGGACACACACACACACACACACACACACCATGGGGTGGGGTGGGGGTGGGGGCTCACAAAGCCTTACACAGGGCAAGGGGTTGGTGGGAGGGTTGGCACATCCACACTTCATCTCCTGCTCACCGCCCGCCTCTAATCTGACCTGCAGCCCAGCTGGTCCTCTGTCTCTAAAGCTGAATGTCAAATAGTGCCAAATGCTGGGGCAGGGGGTGACAACCCCTCTGTCCCACCCTAGCCGCCAGTATCCTGGAAATGTCCCTCACCCCGCCAGGTGCTCATTGTAACCATTTCGCACTAGTGTCAGGCTCCCAGCGGGACCACAAGCCACTGCCTGCACCTCTCAGCAGAGGAATATGCACCAGACATTGCCCTTTTCCTTAGCCAGAGTAACATAATCACTCCTGGCTGGGCCATCCCACCCCCAATCTGGCCCTTACACACTCAGGCCCGTGCCCATTCCCTGTTTCTTCACACACCCATACATACACACATTCCATGCCCCCAAATGGGGGGGTGGCAAACTGTTCCCGCTGAACACACTTGCACATGCATAAACACATGTACACACACTGCACACACGGAGGCTGGGCCCAGGCACATGTCTTCACACCATTCATTCTGATAATTTCTCCTAAAGGCATCCCAGCCTGGGGGCAAGTGGGGGACGGAGGGCAGGGGGATGTGGCCAAGAGGCTCAAACGGACTGGGAGGAGGGGGGAGGGTGATGCATTAATTAATGGCTCCATTAATTAATGTCAAGTTGCTTGTTGCTTTCTCAGTGTGTGTGTATGGTCCATGCCCGCTGCTGGTGCCAGGGTGGGCACCCAAGCTGTACACCCAGCCTAGATGCCAGCCATGTCTTGCGGGGGCGTGTGTGTAACTGTAGTGTAGTCAGGTGCTCAATGGAGAATATTAAAATAAAAAAGAATCAAACATATATAGAAAAATATATATTTTAAGTTTAAAAAACAGGAAAACAGACAAACAATCCCCATCAGGTAGTTGTCCAACCCCGAGCTGGGTCTGATCCTTCTCATCACCCACCCGACCTGGCCGCCCCCTCACCTCGGGCTCGGGGGATCTGTGGGGGACTGGGGGGCCATTTCCTTTTCTCTGCGCCCTTTTTTTTGGTTGTTGTTCTATTTTGTACAGACAAGTCAGAAAAAACGGTGACAAAAAAGTCAAGAAACTTTGTAAAATATTGTGTGTGTGATTCCTTGTAAAATATTTTCAAATGGTTTATTACAGAAGATCAGTTATTAAATAATGTTCATATTTTCACTTCAAATGGTTCCCATCCACTGTGTCTGCCTCAGGGTGGGGATCGGGTAGCCTGAAGGCAGATGCCATGACGTCAAAGTCGCATCTACCATTCAGCCAGGAGTGAAGGCCACTGCAACCCAGGTACCCAGTGGGTGTAGGGCATAATGCTTCCTGGTACTCCAAAGTGCCAGGACCTTGACATCCTTTCTCATATAACCTCAAAAGCCTCTGAGAAACGCTGTCCTTATAGGCCAAGGCAGTGGAAGAAAGAAGACAGACGAGATTCAAGTTTAGGCAGCAGTCTAGACATCAAGGCAGACCACCAGCACCTAGTGGGCGGGTCATCCACTTGGAGCGATGAGTTAGTGGTACTGGGTGCACGTCCAGGACCCAGTGCTTGAGGGCCCCATCCTGTTGTCTAGAGGAGGCCAGGGTCTGGCCCACCCACAAGCATGACCACTGCTCCTTTCCAGCCCAGAAGAGGCTTAAGGCCCAGTGCTCTCCTTGACCGCCACTGCTCACACTGGAACCCAAGACTGAGTCCATTTCAGTGAATCCTCTCAGACCTTCCTCTGGCCTGTCTACACCCTTGTTCAATTTAATCCCAACTCTCTTAATAATCAATCCTAGTCCATGTGACCCTTCACACTCTTTTCAAGAAGAAAAACCAGTAACCACCAGCACAGAGGTTTCCCAGTACTGCTGATGCTCACTCTTCCATGAGTACACTTGTATGCACCGGCTGGGCAGCCAGCCTACAACCTTAGACGTGGGTACTAGTTTATCTCCATACTGCAGATAAACAAACTGAGACTTAGGAGAAATCCTCTCCTCCATGGTGAGAAGGGCAAGAAATCAGCAAAGGTTTCAGAGAGGACCTGTGGCTGGAACCAGGCCTTCACAAAGACGCCCATCCTCATTCCCCTCCATGGGTTGGCCACAGAGCAATGCCTAACTAGTAACCCCAGAGACAGCTCCATGCCCTGCAACAGCCCCCAGATCCTGGGGTAGGGTTGCCAGATAAAATGTAGAATGTCTAGTCATATCTGAAATTCAAATAAGCACGCATTTTTTTTTTAGAATGTTTCCAATACTGCACTATACTAAAAAGACTGGGGACATGCTTACACTAAAAAATCATTCATTTATCTAAATTTCAAATTTGACTGTACACCCTGTACTTCGATTTGCTCAGTCTGGCAACTCTACCCTAGGTGGCATCCAATGAGAACCCAGACCCTAGGCAAAGAAAAGGGTGTCACGTCAACACCCTTTGTAACCTGGAAGGCTATGTGCACACTGGGAGTTGTACTGAGATCAGTGGCTGAAAGGAAGGAATGGATTCTGCGCTTTATAAACGTGCTTTGTCGTATAATCATTTTAATTATTCATGCACAATTTTAAAAAGGGACTCAATACACCAAAAAATCAGTTTGCTCAGAAACTGCAGGAAGCCACTGTTGCAGTAAACACCCTGGCCCAAAGTCTGTCGGGGAGACCTCTCTTCCTCAGGGCCAGAGATGAGAAATCTGTGGCGGGGAAGAGAGTCTCTAAAAGGAGCCCAGTCTTGCCTCTTTAGGGGCAGGAGACCTGAATTCGAGTCGCAGCTCCACCACACTAGTAACAAGGTTAGCCTGAGCAACATACTCACTGGGCACCTAGGGTGGACTGGCATTTTACACCACAGTCCCCACGAACCCTCACCGTGCTAGGACCTGTCATCATCTCCATTTTACGGTTCATTAAATTGAGGAACTTGGCTCGTGTCACAGAGCCCCCAAATGGCAGAGCAAGAATCCCAATCTGGGTCAGGTCCCATACACCCATACAACCTAGGTCAGGCACACACCGGACTACGGAGTTTCGGGAGTTCCCGAACACTGGTACGCACACCGAGACCACCTACATTCTTACCTACACACCTGTCCACAAGGACACACTCAGATGTACTCAGAAGTACATGCACGGAGTCACTGTTCCCAGGAAGTTCAGCAAGCCAGTGTCCCCAGTTGTGCTGCCACGCGGGTACCCGGAGCCTTCCCAAGGTTACCTGAGCCAGTTTACTCCTCCCCAAACCCGGACAGCCAGCGGAAACGGCCCTGAGCACTACACCTCCCCAGCACAGCCTCCTCTTATCAACCGGAACAGCCGGGGCGCACAGCTTCCTGGAACTTGTAGTTTTACAGAACTCTGATCTCCGCTCGTCCCCGTCTTCAGGAGAGGACTACGTGTCCCAGCATGCCTCGGAGCCGGAAGGGCATCCCGCCGCTGCCCGGACGCGCAGGCGCAGCACCGCTGTTTGTCGGCGCCTGGGAAGGGAGGAGGGTCTCGGTCGCAGCCGAGACCGAGGCCGAGCCGGAGCTGACGAGACTTGACTGGGGCTCCGAGCAAGGCTCCAGTCCGGCTCAGACCATCGGGCCCCTGAGTGGATGGAAGAGGCCGAGCCCTGAGATCAACGCCAGCCGGGTCAGCTTGGCGCGGGGCCCACAGGCAGGCAGGACGGCAGGCAGACGTGCCGAAGCCTCCCAGGGCCTTCCCTCAGGTCCCCGGCGAGGGGCCTAGGCCCCGGGCCCGCGACCAAGCCCAGCTCGGCCCTTTGGGACCGGAGCCGACGCAGCCAGAAGTGGAATCTTCACCGGGGCCATAGGCCAGTGACTAGGCCGGGCCCGGGCCTCCCGTCGGGGCCGGACTGGGACGAGGCCCCGGGGAGGCCCCTGACACACTAGACCCTTCCCTCAGGCCGACGCCCTTCGGGAAGATGCAGCGCGCCCTACCGGGCGCCCGCCAACATTTGGGGGCCATCCTGGCCAGCGCCAGCGTGGTGGTAAAGACCCTGTGCGCGGCAGTACTCTTTCTCTACCTGCTGTCCTTCGCCGTGGATACCGGCTGCCTGGCGGTCACCCCAGGCTACCTCTTTCCGCCCAATTTCTGGATCTGGACCCTGGCCACCCATGGGCTGATGGAACAGCACTTGTGGGATGTGGCCATCAGCCTGGCCACAGTGGTGGTGGCTGGACGTTTGCTGGAGCCCCTCTGGGGAGCTCTGGAGCTGCTCATCTTCTTCTCAGTGGTGAATGTGTCTGTGGGGCTGCTGGGGGCCTTCGCCTACCTCCTCACCTACATGGCTTCCTTCAACTTGGTCTACCTTTTCACTATCCGCATCCACGGAGCCCTGGGCTTCCTGGGTGGTGTCCTGGTGGCACTCAAGCAAACCATGGGGGACTGCGTGGTCCTGCGTGTGCCCCAGGTGCGCGTCAGCGTGGTGCCCATGCTGCTGTTGGGGCTGCTGCTGCTGTTGCGGCTGGCCACGCTGCTCCAGAGCCCAGCACTGGCATCCTATGGCTTTGGGCTTCTCTCCAGTTGGGTGTATCTTCGCTTCTACCAGCGCCATAGCCGAGGCCGAGGGGACATGGCTGACCACTTTGCTTTTGCCACCTTCTTCCCTGAGATCCTACAGCCTGTGGTGGGGCTCTTGGCGAACTTGGTACACAGCCTCCTGGTGAAGGTAAAGATATGCCAGAAGACAGTGAAGCGCTATGATGTAGGTGCCCCATCTTCCATCACCATCAGCCTCCCAGGCACAGACCCTCAGGATGCAGAGCGGAGAAGGTACTGTGGAGTCTTCCAAAACATTATTGAGCTAAGGGAGTTTTTATTGCCCGAGTCTCGTTCCATCTGTTGTGCTTGCTGTGTGTTGGCTGGCAGCCAAGGGTCAGGTGTTGGGACAGACTCAGGAGATAAAATCCGGTTTGTGGCCTTGAGAAACTCAGCAATTAGGTGCCGGGCTCCAGTAGCACTTTCCAACATGAAGGAGTGCAATTTGCCTTTCACACCACTCGGGCCACTTAACAAGTCCTAAGAAATGTCCAGTTTCCTTTGGTACTGTGTAAGGGCTAATGGAGGGTCGGGTACACATAATCCTGACCTTGTCTCAGAGTCTTGGAATCCTAGACACTGGTCCTATGGGAGCCAGAAACAACCTGCTGGTCCTATTGAGGGAGGGACACACATGAAGACCTTCCTTACAAGGTGGTCTGAGCCACCCCAGTTTCAAAATGCTGAACTATGTCCTCTTCCTGGGTCCTAATTCAGATGCTGTGCCTCTCTGCCACTTAATTTATTGAGGGGGAAACCTCAGGGTATTACTAGCTTTGCCATCCTGTCCTTCCAGCATGTATGTGTCACCACACCCAGGGAACAGGCCATGTGACCCACCGCGGGAGCATGCTGACCACACAGGGAGTGGAGACAACCTTCATTATCTGTAAACCAAGCCATCTGGAGCCCCAGCTGAATTATTCACTGAATGTACCGTGTCCAGGGCTGGGAAGACATTTTTTAATTCAGTTTTCTCTCTCCCAGGTCTGTAGACTCACCAGAGTTGTCTTAGCTACATTTTCAACATCATTGTTGAAGTTCTTTTTTAGGCACTTTGGTAGTGAAATCTGGAGCAGACTCTGTTCCTCCTTTCTGGATTTGCCAAAGGCTTTTGCTTTTGCTCACCTCTTAAATTGATTTTTGGCAGGCAGCTTTAAGAATTCACCTGAAAGGTTATCCCCGTGCTTAGTCCCCACTGGGTCTGTGGCATTGAGTGTAGGATACACCCCTTTCTTGAAGGAGTTGCCAGCTGGAGAAGGGCCACAGATTACTATGGCCTAAGGTGGTGGGTGTCGAAAAGTACACAAAACATGTTGCGGGGCATTACTGTGAGCCCTGTGGTTTGTATCTCTGTGGCCAATGAATCCTAAAGACCAAGGTCTGTCTTCACTTTATCCAGTGGAGAAGGTGGGACCAAGAAGGCTGAACCTGGCAAAAACTGAGCTGTCCTCAGAGCTCTGTAGGACAGGTACCGGTGGGGACTCTTTCTTTAGTGAGAAGTCTTGGATTAGTTAGGGTTGGCTGGAGATTCAAAACAGCTCTGCTCAGGTCCAAGAAAATGGCAGGCTGAGGTAGGGAAGGTTGTCAGGAGCTAGGTTCCTGGCATAGCCCTGTGGTTGTTACTTCTCCGACCAGTTGGGCCTCTAGCAGCATGCTGCTCCCAAACCCAAAGGGCTACTAGTAGTGCGAGGCAGGATTTCCTATCTTTGACCCTCGTGAGGAAGTGAGTACTATGTCACTTACCTCTGTTTTAGCGGACTTTAGACAGAACTGACAAGGCTGTCTCCAGGCTGGAGCCTGGGTAGCACAGGGAACTGTCCCATCTGTGCCAGTCTGCCATGTGTCAGGCTAGAGCACAGGATGGAATTGGGCTAGCATTTTCTGTGTCCATGTTCTTGTTGCCTTTCCTGTCATTTGCCTGGCATGTTGACAGTTTTGCTCCTCTGATGGATCTTGGAAGGCTGTTAGAGGCTGTCCCCCATCCTTATAGCACAGACAGGTTGAGGCATCAGGGTCCCAGAGTTACCACTATTGGAAGTATTAGCTGGCAGCATGGGCATTCCACCTCCTGGGTAAACTAGAGTCCCAAATGCACAGGTATACCTTCCAGTCAACTTTCCCACCTTCCCCCAAAGTAAGGTCCAAAAGGGTTTGTCCAGTGGAACCGTAGGCTCTGGCCTGTCTCCTACACACATAAGCTGTCCCTCCTCTTTCTGCAAGGACTTGGTGTGTCCCTGCTCTAACACAGGTCCTGGTGGCTGTGGGGATTCCTCTGGGAAGGAAAACATTAGAGTCCGTTAGGAGGGATCGGCTGACCCAAGTTGGCCCTGCTTCCCAGGTTGAGATCCCACATAGGTGCTTGAGTTCCAGCATTCCCCTCCAACCCCTGCCAGGAGACTCAAAACACAACTAACAAGGAGAGAGAGAGAAGTAATAACCCTCTTCTTGGATGTGATACCAGTGCCCACATCCAAGGGACTTATCCTTCCACCCATCTTCCCTGGGGTACCAGCTCTGCCCATGCTTAGGCCCCATTCTCAGAATCATTGCTGAGGCTGGCCTGGTGGCCAGTCTGGCAGACACCCTGCTGGCCTTCTAAGCCTGGAGGTGCCCAGACTATGAAGGGAAAGCTCTGTGTGTGGGCAGCCAGCCCTTTGGGTCCTTATTCTGATGGCTGAATGGGTCCTATCCAGTCCCTGGGGAGCCCTGGGTCTTTCATGGCAAAAGGGAATGCATAAGATTCTAAGAGAAAGCTGGGTGGTAGGGGGAGCCAGCTTCATGGGGAAAGAATATAGGGCATGAGCCAAGTCCAAACCCATAGTGATTTGTCATCTTTCCCCTGGCTCCAGGCAATTGGCCCTGAAGGCCCTCAATGAGCGGCTGAAGAGAGTGGAGGACCAGTCGGTCTGGCCAAGCATGGACGACGATGAAGAGGAGGCAGGGGACAAGGTGGATAGCCCCATACCCTCTGACAAGGCCCCCATGCTCCCAGGAAAGGGGGCTGCCCCAGAATCCAGCCTGATCACCTTCGAGGCAGCTCCCCCGAAGCTGTAACTCCAGACCACCTTGAGTGTAGCATCTCCTCTCCCAAGCTCCCCCTTGACACCTCTCAGCTACTCCAGGGCACTGACTGCTCTGAGGAGAGGGAAGAAGGCCTGCTGGGGGTCTCCACAGCCTTCTGCTATTTCTCGCCAACACTACCCAGGACTCTTGCTACCTGGTTCCAACTCCAGACAACCACTATGCCAGGTATGGGGCCTCTGAACCATCAGCCAGCCCAGGCCCTCTGAGGTAAGACTGTACCTCAGCAGATAGCCCCAAGCAAGTGGCTACAGGGACACTGGTGTCACAGTGCCTGGGCCAGCCCAGGTTGCCTGGTTGCCAAGAGCCCTGAGCCAAGGCAAGGATTTGCCAAAAACATTCTGGGGGTCCAGCCAGTGCCGGACTGCAATTCCCTGCCCACCCTCAGAAAGACTATGTTCGTGTGAAGATTTCTGATTCCCTCTGCTGTGGCTGTGGCTTGTTCTGGGCCAGAAGAGCCACAGCTCCCAAGTATTTTTTACAGGACCACTTGAGTGGGCAGCCAGGCCCAGCCTTGCAGTATCAATAAAGCAGTTCTTTGAGGTATGGCTCCTGGGCTCTGTCAGACCACCTTGCACAGCCCTCTCATCGTGTTCAATGGTAAACTTAGGGACTTTAGAGTCCAGGGCTTGGTTGCCATGGCAACTCCAGCTGAATAAGAACTCTGTTACTCCCACTCCCCCCTTACCACCACATGCCCACTGTTAAAACCACCTTCCCAGGGCTCTCACTTCAGATCCTTACTCATTTTCTCTCCCTCTGATTCCCAGTCAGGGAGGCCCTGTCCAAAGGATCTGATGGCAGAGGGCCCGTCTCATGAAGGGCTGTTCTCTCTGATGGCTCACCCCCAAAACAGAGTTCTCAGTGCTTGATGTCTGTGTAAACAGGCTATCCCAAGTTCCCACCCTGTCACTGTCCGCAACTAACTCCCACAGTCTGGAGGCACCAGCACAGCGGGCAGCTGGGGGACTGAAAGCTGTACCACGCACAGCTACAGCTCTAGGGCCCTCGTGGCACAGGCCGCTCAGCAGCCGGATCCTGGAACCTTGTGTGCTGGGACAGCTTCAGCCCTGCAGTGAGCAGCCAGGGACGGGGGTCCCCAGCTTGCCCAGCTGCCTGTTTGTTCATGCTGACAGCATTAGCAAGCACTATCCCCAACTCTAAGCTATTCCTCCCATCCAATCACAGTCATTCTTTTTTTATTTTCCTTTTTTCTCTCCTGTAATTTTTGGACATACCGGTACAAGTAAGAGGTGAGTGGCCGGGGAAGTAGTCTTCATCCCCCACTTCATCCAGCCACACCATTCGTAAACTCCTCTGACAGTACAGAAGGAAAGGGGAAGCACTTCAGGGTGAGGAGCAAGCAAAATGTCACACACAAGACTCCTACTCTAACCTGTCCCAGTGCCCAAGGTGCTCCCATGACTTGGGTCAGCTGAGAGAGTCCAGGAGGTCCCAGCCCCAGCTGCTATGCTGAGGGGCAAATCCAGGCTTCCAGGCTGGGAAGAGCTCATGGTTGGATCCGTTTGCGGTACAGGTAGGCGTTGCTCACCTGACTCATGATGACCAAGCTGGTAATGACAGGACACAGCACAGCCAGATACCAGACCCCACCAGTGACTGTGGCAGTGAACCAGAGCGAACACATGGCCAATAAGAGGCTGGCACTACCCAGAAGGTAGCCCACCAGCCCAGAAGTGGCATGGTACAGCTTGAGCTTAGCCAGGGGCCATCGGGGCAGTAATTTGGGGTAGAGCAGCCCCACACCCCCAGAGCACTGCAGCCCCGCCCACAGCACAGCTATCAGCCCTGCCCTCCCATGCCACGTGGCCAGATGCGCTTTGCCAAGCTGTTCCTTGTGGAGGATGACAAGGCCTAGACCAAGCAGTGCACACAGCAGGGCCAGCAGCTGCAGCACCCAGTGGCAGCGGGCTCGGCCCTTCCGCGAAAGGGAGCGCAGCAGCGAACTTTCAGGAGAGAACACCAGCAGTGCCTCGGTCATCAGGAAAGAGAACTGGGGAGACAGGGATGGGAAACAAAGTCAGGGTGCTGCTCAGCTGAAGGAAAAAGAGGTTTAGGTAACTTGCTAAACTGCCAGGCACTCTGGGCAGTCTCCCTTTTCACTCTCCCCAGTGACAAGAGTATCCATTTGGTGCAGTAAGAGTAAGAAACGCCAGGGCCAACATCTGCCCTGAGTAACTGGCGAGAAGTATGTACGTCTCCACACTCCTTCCTAGGTGATATGCTAAAACGTCATCTCTGCTATATTACCCAGCAAACACTAGGTTTGAGATGTGGCAGTTATAAATGATTCACAGGCTTTGTTTCCCTGACACGGGGCTGGATACAATTTCTTGGCAAGAGCTGGCCACATGGGTGCACTGTTTGAAGAAAAATTCAATGTATCACTATAGATTAAGGTAAAAGGGGACACAGGTAGACCCAAATGCATTTTCTAAGCTTCCTGCCTGGAAGTGGGTGAAGTCTCATTTTGTGCTTAGACCAATTTGCTCTGGGTTTTGAATACTATGGTTCAAGTCTGGGGTATGAACCACATGAAGGAATTGGAGTGCGCCACTTCTCCAATCCCACATTCCATCCCTCCTAAGAGATATGAAGTGTCCATAAGGATTCAGAGACTGTCAGGACTACCACCCATACCTGTGCTCCCTCCCACCCCTAAGAGCTGGCCAGGTGCACTACTTACAGCCAAAGACATAAGCGTGGGGTGCCAGGAGAACAGACCTGGAATGAAAAGGAGTTTTTGTGAGGCTGAGGCAAGAAGAACCCAGCCACATCAATCCCCCACAGGGTGAGGAAAATGGGCAGTCCAACACCCAAGGAAGCACTGCCAAACTGCTAGCCCCCTCTTACTGCAACAAGCTCACCCCCTACCTAACCTTGCTTCCTGGTCCCTCCGTGGAGCAGAGGCCATGCTGTGCCACTCTGGCAGTTCTCCCTCCTCTTAGCACTTCACAAAGGGCAGCCAAGTGGGACACCAAGACAAGGAAAGAGAAGCCAGGTACTCTGGCCAAACTGATAGAACCCCCACACTCACCTCCTCCCCACTTAGCACTCCATACATAGGATGTCCCCCAGCTGCCAGCCTTTCCTGGAGTCAGGCCCAAGGCTTCCTCTTGCTCCTGCTCCCCAGGAGAAGGAGCACTTTCCTTCCCAGAAGTCAACTATGAATTCTACTTACTGGAGCCAGGCCGGGCAAGCACAGCCACAAAGATGGTAAAACCCAGGGCCACAAGGTGGGCAGCAGCCCCAGAGGCCGTGCGCAGAGCTCTGTAGATGTGCGACTCGGTCTCCACAGAAAGGGCCATGGTCAACCAGGCCAATGGCTGTAGACTGAAAGCATAGTAGAATGAGCAAGGGTCTCAGGTGCCTGCTGTCCACTCTTCTCACTGGAGCAAAGGTTGCGGGTCAGGAATGCCACTCTCTTCCAAGAAGTTAAGGTAGGAAGGGACAATACCAACACAGGCACTAGGAATAGTCGAGGACCGGCAGCCTGTCGGCGTGTACCCGCATCTGAACAGGCACTGATCCCTGGCCCACCTTCCAGGTAGGATGCGCAAGGCCATGTAATAGACTACAAATCCCAGCGGGCGTCACGCCGTCGCCGCGCGGGAGCGCCAGCTAAAAGGGCGTGAAGCACTACGGGAATTGTAGTTCCCATCTGCGTACCAAATTATAGCCTGAATCCCTTCGCGCACAGTCTCCCTACGTGCCGCTGGCATGCTGCGCCTACACGCTAGGGACTCGCCTGCCTCACCCGCAGCGCTGACCCGATGCGGTGGTTTCGTCCCGAGAAAGCTGAATACTCGGGGCACTGCCGCGCGCGGTGCCGCTCCGACGCGGAGCCTCTTCACTTCCGGGTGCGACGTCTGCCCAGCCAGGACTTCCTGAGACAAGATTCCCCCACCTCCAGCCACACCTCCCAGTCGCTCTGCGCAAGCGCTGTTAAGCAGACAGCTTAACCGGTGCGTGAGTGCGCAGGCGTGCTTGCCTTGGCTATCCAGGCCTGAGGGCTGTCTCCGACGGGTGTTCGCAGGGGTCCAGGAGCCAGGGTCTACTGACCTGGACCCTGCCGGCGTCATGGGCAGCGGCTGCCGCATCGAATGCATATTCTTCAGCGAGTTCCACCCCACGCTGGGACCCAAGATCACCTATCAGGTGCCATCCGTGCCCGCGGGGCTGGGGTCGTGGGGGTCGTGGGAGAGAGACGCTCCCGGGAGCTGAGCAAGCTGCCCAGAAGCGGTGGATTCCTGTAGCCCATGCTGCACGCAGGCATACCACTCCTTCATTCGCGGAGAATCGTGAATCGAGAGGCCACTCAGACCCAGGTCCCAGGCTCCCGGTGTGACGGGGCAAACAACCCATAGACAATGATTGTGGGAAATCGGGCTGCAGAGACCCCAGGGAGGTGCCAGCTCCCAAGAGAGGCGGGGTGCATGGCCTAGTAGTATTCCTGGATGTTTAGGAATTTAGATGGAGGAGGAGTGAGTGAGCCAGGTAGGGGAAACAGCATATGCAAAAGCCAGGAGGCAGGTGAGAACATGGCATATGTTTGGAAACACAAAATAGTGGCAGGTCTGGGTGGATGGGGGAGAGGAGAATCTCTGGACAAGAGGGCTTAGGCTTTGGGGGGGTCACCCAGTGTACTCTGCATTGTCCCAGGGTCCACTAAGGGGCCTCTTACCACTCCCCTCCCCAGGTCCCTGAAGACTTCATCTCCCGAGAGCTGTTTGACACAGTCCAGGTGTACATCATCACCAAGCCAGAGCTGCAGAACAAGCTTATCACTGTGTGAGGCCCTAGTGGGGAAGGGAGGGAATGTCCCTTGAGGAGTGGATGAGCTTGGGGACAGAAGGAGCCTGACTTTGCTCCCACCTGTTCCCCTCATCCAGCACAGCCATGGAGAAGAAACTGATCGGCTGCCCCGTGTGCATTGAACACAAGAAGTACAGCCGCAATGCCCTGCTTTTCAACCTAGGCTTCGTGTGTGATGCCCAGGCCAAGACCTGTGCCCTCGAGCCCATCGTCAAAAAGCTGGCTGGCTACCTGACCACACTGGAGGTCTGCAACAGGATGGGCTTGAGTGAAGGGGAAGGCAGGCAAATGTTTCCAAAGCCCTCCAAACCTGGGTATCTGCCAGGGCAGGATACCAGCCAGGGTTCCTGAGGTGTGCCCACCATGTTGTCCATACTCCATCCAGCTAGAGAGCAGCTTCGTGTCAACAGAGGAGAGCAAGCAGAAGTTGGTGCCCATCATGACCATCTTGCTGGAGGAGCTAAATGCCTCAGGCCGGTGCACTCTGCCCATCGGTATGGCCCTGCCTTTTCAAGGACAGCAGAGGGGTAGAGGAGGGATACGAATATGGCAAGGGAAGGCAAGCCCAGCCATGGGCAAGACTTATGAACAAATTGGTGGCCCAGTGAGCTGGGTTAATGATGTCCAGGGTCCAGTGCATGTTGGGATTTGGGATGTGGAGGCCAGAAGAGCTCTCCATGCTCCTTGGGTATGTTCCCTTCCCTCCCTGGACCTGTCTCTTGCTCCCTAAAAGGGGGAGATTGGGAGCACCTGGCTGGCTCAGTCAGTAAAGCATGTGAGTCTTGATCTTGAGTTCATGAGTTCAAGCCCCACGTTGGACATGGAGCTTACTTAAGGTGGGGGTGGGGGAGACTGGCCCTACCCAGGGCCACCTGCCTGCCTCAAGAGCTGCTGGGAGAACTGAAGGGTAATTGAGGTCCTCTTGAAAGAGACGACACTGAAGATATGGGTGGGTCCCCTGCAGATGAGTCCAACACCATCCACTTGAAAGTGATTGAGCAGCGGCCTGACCCTCCTGTGGCCCAGGAGTATGATGTGCCTGTCTTTACCAAGGACAAGGAGGATTTCTTCAACTCACAGTGGGACCTTACCACACAACAGGTGTGCTATCCCTTCCTGGGTATCATCACCTAGGGCTGGCCACAGCTCTGGCCTCATCCCATTCCTACTGACCCTGCCCTACACTGCCCCGCTTTTCCCAGATCCTGCCCTATATTGATGGCTTCCGCCATGTCCAGAAGATCTCAGCCGAGGCAGATGTGGAGCTCAACCTGGTGCGCATCGCCATCCAGAACTTGCTGTGAGTGGGGCAGCAGTCACACTTGGGACAGGGTTGCTAGCCAGAGAAGACCCTCAGGACCCCACATGCAGAGGTGGGAAGGCATGGCCCTCAGAAGCTGAGCACAACTATCTCCCCCAGGTATTATGGCGTCGTGACACTGGTGTCCATCCTCCAGGTAGGTGAGTCTGGGGTCTGGTTAAGCAGAGAGTAAGTTACATGGTTTGGCCAGACTGGGGCGGTGTCAGACTTCCAAGCCCCTCACTCAGGCCCCTGTGCTTCCTGCTACCCTCCAGTATTCCAATGTGTACTGCCCGACACCCAAGGTCCAGGACCTCGTAGATGACAAGTCCCTGCAAGAGGCCTGTTTATCCTATGTGACCAAACAAGGTAGTGGTGGGCTCTGGGGGAGGCCGTCTTGGGGAGGGCAGGGCTACCTGCAGAGCTGACCCTCGGTGCCCACAGGGCACAAGAGGGCCAGTCTCCGGGATGTGTTCCAGCTGTACTGCAGCCTGAGCCCTGGCACGACTGTGAGAGACCTCATTGGCCGCCACCCCCAGCAGCTGCAGCGCGTTGATGAACGGTCAGAAGAGGATCCCCAGGGGCACAAGGGGTTTGCATGAAAGCGGATACATTCTACGTCTCTCTGGAGCCTTGGGTTAGAAAGGAAGCTGGAGATTCCTGTTGAGCGAATCATGTGGCACTACTAGTGTAGGCAGGCTTCCTGGAGGTGATACATTCGGAGGCCAACAAAATCAGAAGGGAGACTGCAGGAAAGGGTTAGCGGGGCTGGAGGAAGCCCTGGCCAGGGCATCACCCCTCTCTCCCTCAACCCCACCCCAGGAAGCTGATCCAGTTCGGGCTGATGAAGAACCTCATCCGCCGACTACAGAAGTACCCCGTGCGGGTGTCTCGGGAGGAGCGGAGCCACCCTGCCCGGCTTTACACAGGCTGCCACAGCTATGATGAGATCTGCTGCAAGACAGGTGGAGACAGGCAGGGCAGCTGGGGTGGGGTCAGGGCAGGTGGCCAGGCCAAGACTGCTCACCTTACCTGCACTGTCCCAAACAGGCATGAGCTACCATGAACTTGATGAACGGCTGGAAAATGACCCCAACATCATCATCTGTTGGAAATGAGGCTGGTGGGGGTTACATGCGTCTGTGGCTGCTCTCTCTCCTGCTAAGTGCTCCCCGGTGCATGAGAGCTAGACCAGTAGACCCGTCCATATTGTCTCAAGGGTGACCCTAACTTCTGTAAATAAAATTATCCATTTCAACCTACCTTTATTGAGTACTGCCTCTGAACCAGCCACCAGAGGACTGGCGGTGAAATAGCCGCGGTCCTGGCGCTCTGCTGCGCCATCTGGTGGGCATGAATGACAATGCACAAGTAAAAGTGCCAGCTAATTATTAATTGAAATGAACAGCCGAAAAACAATCGGGAAGCTGTCATGAAGAATGAGTTGGGGATGGGAGCTGGGGTTGTTCTGGATTAAATGGGCAAGGAAGGCCTCGCTGAAGTGACTTTCAACTGAGACTTGAAGGAGGAAAAGTATTCCAGGCAGAGGGAACAGATGTGGAAGCCCTGAAGCAAAAACAGGATGCATGAGGAAGCCAAGAGAGGCCCCAGGGGCTGCAACATAGGAGGCAATGGGGAGAGGGGCAAGAAAAGAAGTCCCAAGGTACTGAGGGGGCAAGAGCTTGATACTGCAGAGTTCCTGGTAAGCTGCTTTGGACATACTATTTCAAGGGCTAGAGGCAGCCATAGAGTCACCCAGAAAAAGACGACAGCAGTTACTTCGAGAGAGGTTGATGGCAGTCTGCTAGGCTAGGATGGAGACAAGTGGGCCCTGCGCAGTACTTTGTGGGGGTAGAGGCAACAGGTGGAGCCGGGTGCGAGACACAGTAGGACGAGGAAGCCACGGAGAGGAGCATCCGCGCGGCCGAGGTGGATCCGCGGCTGAAAGAGCTGGAGGGGGCAGAGTGACCCTATCCCTGTGCGGGTCGACCTGACGTCCGAGGAGGGAACCTAGGCCACAGCAGTCTGGCACTCAGGGCAGACCCAGGAGCTGCCAGTCGAAGGTGAGGGGTAAAGTTCTGGGAGTCCAAAGAGGGTCGCTACCAGCCTCCGGGAGGGCGAGGCGGCCGGGGGCGTGGCCGGCGCCTGTGCAGGCGGCACTGCGCAGGCGCGAGCTGACCGTTTCCATGACTGCGAGTACCAGCGCATCTAAACCGCTCGGCAACTGCGGCGTCCAAGACCTGGACCCCGCGGGAGACGTTCGTCTCCGAGAGTTTCAGCACTCGCACCTCAGCGCCGGCTGCTGTCCGGGGTCAGCTGAACCCCCCGCTTCCCGCTCGCTCTCTGCGGCCACAACATGGGCGACCTGGAGCTGCTGCTGCCAGGGGAGGCTGACGTGCTGGTGCGGGGGCTGCGCAGCTTCCCGCCGCGCGACATGGGCTCCGGAGGGTGAGGCAGCTGGATCCAGGGGTTAGGCGGAGCCACGGGGTCGGAGTCCTTGAATGGAGGAGTAGGGACCTGACATGGGGGAGAGGGTGACCAGTGTGGGGGAGCCCCCAGGTGAAGAGACAGAGCTCTCCGACTTAGGAGTATATGGCCCTGAGCCCCCTCTGGCCCCTCAGGATCAGGTTAGGCTTCAATAGGACCCAGCCCACCCCCACTCCTACGGCACACGTGTGCTCCCAAATGCACATACACCCCCACTCTCTGGGACAGGTGGAACCAGCAGCATGAGAATCTGGAGAAGCTGAACATGCAGGCTATCCTTGATGCTACAGCCAGCCAGGGGGAGCCCATCCAGGAGCTGCTGGTCACCCATGGGAAGGTATGCTGGGATCACAGGCATGGTTCCTGCCTTCCCACAACCTCCCACACCACCACTCTACCTCTCAGGAGCACCCTGGGTGCCACTTCCCTCGGCGTGGTACACTTGTCTTCCCCAAGGGAAAAGAGAGGAATGTGCTACACCTTTGATTTTGTGCCCCTTTTGTACAGGACTCTGGCACCCAATCCAAGTGTGTGGCATGGCTTGATTTGGGAGGTAGTTGTGGATCAAAGAACAGCCTAGGCTGTGGGGGGAGGGCCCACATTCTAAAGACATCCTTGAATAGACTGTCAGGCCAGAGGGGACCCTCAGTAAAGAACAGGGTGGGGGCGCCTGGGTGGCTCAGTGGTTAAGCAGCTGCCTTCGGCTCAGGTCATGATCTCAGGGTCCTGGGATCGAGTCCTGCATCGGGCTCTCTGCTCAGCGGGGAGCCTGCTTCCTCCTCTCTCTCTCTCTCTCTGCCTGCCTCTCTGCCTACTTGTGGTTTCTCTCTGTCAAATAAATAAATAAAATCTTAAAAAAAAAAAAAAAAAAAGAACAGGGTGGGACTCTGGCATGGAAGGAGGTAGCCTTTCTCTTCCTCTTCCTCAAGGAGAGAGGACTTAGAAACCAGGGATCATGGGGCGCCTGGGTGGCTCAGTGGGTTAAGCCGCTGCCTTCGGCTCGGGTCATGATCTCAGAGTCCTGGGATCGAGTCCCGCATCGGGCTCTCTGCTCAGCGGAGAGCCTGCTTCCCTCTCTCTCTCTCTCTGGCTGCCTCTCCGTCTACTTGTGATTTCTCTCTGTCAAATTAATAAATAAAATCTTTAAAAAAAAAAAAGAAAGAAAGAAACCAGGGATCAGCCTGACTGGAACTTGAGCCAGGACATGGCTCAGATAAGTAACCTAAGGCATCACTTTGCAAAAGCATTCTTCTGCAGATGAAAGGTGGAGCCTCCTGCCGGAGGGTGGGAAAGGACTAGGAAAGTAAGGATGAGGTCAAGGCACACTAGAACCTTGGGAGGCCAAAGGACTGGGATGAGAGGGAGGGCATCAGCAGGAGAGCCAGCCTGAGAGGAACATCTGGATGGGGACAGAAGGGACAAGAGCATAGATGTAAAGGAGAACAAGGCAACCTAGGGACTAGGCAAGAGCCAGTTATAGGAAGCATGAGGAATGTCCCCACAGAGATATCAAGGGCAATTAGAAATGAAGGTCTACGGGGTGCCTGGGTGGCTGAGTGGGTTAAGCCGCTGCCTTTGGCTCAGGTCATGATCTCAGGGTCCTGGGATTGAGTCCCACATCGGGCTCTCTGCTCAGCAGGGAGCCTGCTTCCTCCTCTCTCTGCCTGTCTCTCTGCCTACTTGTGATCTCTCTCTGTCAAATAAATAAATAAAATCTTTAAAAAAAAAAAGAAAGAAAGAAAGAAAGAAATGAAGGTCTAAGGTGCAGGAGACACATTGGGAAGGTGCCTATGGAAAGAATCTAGGGGCCCAGGGGACTTTGAGGAGAGTCAGGGAGGGCTGAGCCAGGGATGGGAGGGTTGCCAGGCCAAGGTAGGCCTGCTTCATCCCTGTCCTTTCCCCTCCCCCTCAAAGATCCCAACGTTGGTGGAGGAGCTGATTGCAGTGGAGATGTGGAAGCAGAAGGTGTTCCCTGTGCTGTGCAGGCTGGAGGACTTCAAGCCCCAGAACACTTTTCCCATATACATGGTGGTGAGCTAGGCCCCTGGTCACACCCCGCCTGTGCCTTTAGAGGGCTCTGGATTCAAGAGGAGAGCTAGTAATTTCCTCAGCAGCTCCGGGCTCTGTTCTCTTTATCTGACAGGTACACCACGAGGCTTCCATTGTCAACCTTCTGGAGACCGTGTTCTTCCACAAGGTGACGCATCAGCCCTGCCCACCAGCTGTTGCCCCACGCTAGGGCCTGACAGGGAAGGGAGGTTGTGGCTGTGTGGGGAGAGCATTGGAGACAGAATGTTTCCCCTCTCCCCTCTATCTCCCTCTCAGGAAGTGTGTGAGTCAGCAGAAGACACTGTCTTGGACCTGGTAGACTACTGCCACCGAAAATTGACTCTGTTGGTGGCCCAGAGTGGCCGTGGTGGCCCTCCTGAGGAGGAGTCCCAGTACAGCACCCCAATACAGGTAGGTTGAGGTTCCCTGGGGGTGCCAATGGGTAGACCGGGCTCCCTCGGAGCCTGAGCAAGCTGGGGGTGGCCCAGCTTAAGCACCATGTCCCCCCCACCCCCAGGAGCTGCAGAAGCAGGCTGAACTGATGGAGTTTGAGATCGCATTGAAGGCCCTCTCAGTGCTGCGCTACATCACAGACTGTGTGGACAGGTGGGCAGTCCTGCCAGGCCTGGGGCCTACAGTGGAGGACTGGGATCCCGGGCCTGTAGCCTCTGCTCACTTCTCTCCACCACCACACCTAGCCTTTCCTTGAGCACCTTGAACCGCATGCTCAGTACCCACAATTTGCCCTGCCTCCTGGTGGAACTGCTGGAACACAGTCCCTGGAGCCGCCAGGAAGGAGGTAAGGTCCTCCCCCACCTGCCTAAGCCCCAGCTCACAGCTGCCCGGAGACATGTTCTCAGACTGACGGAGACAGGCAGCTTGCCCCGGGGAAACACACTCTGCCCGCTAGCTCGCAGTGGATCCAGGGATGCCTCACGTGGGATGGGCTTGGACCTGGGCTATGCAGCAGGCAAGGCCTCTGTGTCTGCTACTAAGGACTCCCCCTGCTCTAGAGGAAGCAGTGCCCCAACCTGGGCCAGTCCTGAGCCCATGCAGCTGTAGTGGCTGAGTGAGCAACCCCCATTCCTCTCCCCAGGCAAGCTGCAGCACTTTGAGGGTGGCCGTTGGCAGACAGTGGCCCCCTCAGAGCAGCAAAAGCTGAGCAAGTTGGATGGGCAGGTGTGGATCGCTCTGTACAACCTGCTACTAAGCCCTGAAGCCCGGGCCCGCTACCACCTCACCAGCTTTGCCAAGGGCCAGCTACTCAAGGTGGGGCCCTCCTCCGGTTGCAGTGCCACGCCAGCCCACCCCAGCCCAGTGCAGCCCACTTACCTCAGCCCCAGTCCTATTTCTAGACCCTGAACCTCAAGCGACACGGTCCCCACAAGCACCTCAGCCCAGCCCAGCACAGGCCCTCTCTGGTCAGCCCTGCTTCACACTGGCCTTCCCTGGACTCTCTTGCAGCTTCGGGCCTTCCTCACGGACACACTGCTCGACCAGCTGCCCAACCTGGCAGACCTGCAGGGCTTCCTGGCCCACCTGGCCCTGGCTGAAACCCAGCCCCCTAAGAAGGACCTGGTGTTGGAACAGGTAGGTACTAGGAAGTCAGTGACTCAGGACAACTCCCCGCCTTGCCAGCTCCTCCCTGACACTTTGCGCATTTCTCCCACAGATCCCAGAAATCTGGGAGCGGCTGGAGAGAGAGAACAGAGGGAAGTGGCAGGCTATTGCCAAGCACCAGCTGAGGCACACATTCAGCGCCTCAGAGCAGGACCTGCGGCTGCAGGCACGAAGGTGAGGCCTGCTGAGCAAGCAGAAGGGGTGGAAGGGATGCAGAAGGCACGGGCATAGGCAGGGGTGCTCTTGTGTGCCCACAGGCCAGGCCCAGCCAGGCTTTTCTGACCTCTTTCCTAGATGGGCTGAGACTTACAGGCTGGACGTCCTGGAGGCAATAAACCCAGAGCGGCCCCGCTGTGCCTACTGCAGTGCAGAAGCCTCCAAACGCTGCTCAAGGTGCCAGAGTGAATGGTATTGCTGCAGGTGAGGGCATCCTGGGACCTTGGACCCCTAAGACCCCCTTTCAGACCCTCTGCTAGCTCTGCATGCTCACCAGCCCGCCTGCTTGCAGGGAGTGCCAGGTCAAGCACTGGGAGAAGCATGGAAAGGCCTGTGTCCCGGCAGCCCAAGGTGACAGAGCCAAATGAAGGCTGCAGCTGCTAAAGGCCAGCCACCCGTACAGCCCACCCAAGAGTGTGCCCTTGAACCTCAGGATCTCAGCCTAGCCTCTGCCAGAGCTCCAGCCTCCCAGGTGGTGAGCGCAGCGAGCACAGACCCATCTTCCCCAGCAAAGCGCTCCCCACTTCCTGCGCTACCCAGCGGGTAGGCTGAGGGCGCTGCCTCTGCGAGCTGGAGCAGGAAGGCGGGGGCAAAGACAAGAGCCGGATGTGGGGACCCTGTTCCTCTAGCACAGTAAAGCTGGCCTCTAGAAACAGCCTGCCTTCGAGTGGCCCTTCGCAGAGGTCGTCATCGGTGTGAGCAGGAGGGGTGCTCCCGGGATGCAGGGAGAAAAGGAGAGGGAGGGCCCGGACCCTGCGAGAGCGCTCGCCATCCCACGCCCTCGCCACCCCACTCAGCCTGCGCGCCGACACAGCCCTAGCGCCCAGGTTTCCGTTGCGCGGCTAGCCCCGACTCTCTCCCGCGGCCCTGCCGGGATCCCGGGGGCGGCGCCGTATCGCGGCCCGCCCCGCGGCCCCGCCCGCCCCGCGCTCGCGGGCGCCCAGAGCCGGCGGGAGTCCGGGCCGGAATCGGCCATGTCCACGGAACCTGAACTCATTGAACTGAGGGAACTGGAACCCGCGCGGCGCGCCGGCCCGGGCCGCACCCGGCTGGAGCGTGCCAACGCGCTGCGTATCGCGCCCGGCACCTCGCGCAATCCCGCACGGCAACTGGGCGCGGGCCGCGGCCACCACTTCCAGCCCGCGGGGCCCGCCACGCACACGTGGTGCGACCTCTGCGGCGACTTCATCTGGGGCGTCGTGCGCAAGGGCCTGCAGTGCGCGCGTGAGTAGCAGCCCCGCGCGCTGGCGAGAGCGAAACGGGCGGCCAAGAGGCAGCGCCTGCGCTGCGTGTCAAGTCGCAAAGGAGGGGGTCGGTCGGCAGGATCGGTTCCCGCGGGCCAGGTGCATTGGCTTTGACCCGTCGTTTAAGAGAGTGCAGGAGGATAGATGGTGTATATCCTTGTCCTACTCCACCTGCATCGGGGCACAGCTGCGCAGAGGCAGCTGCCGACGAATAACTATGAATAAGGTGCTGATTCCAAGCTTTTTATCTTTAAAGTGTCTTGGCTCTTCTTGAGAAAGGCTTTGTTTCCACCACTCACTATAAGTCCCTGTTCCCAGGCCCACCCCTTCCCAAAGATTCACTCACCATGTCCTTCTCCAGAATCTCTGGGATGGGGGAAGTTTTACCCCCTATGGGAGGGGGGCAGGGGGAAAGTATCTTGGGTGGGTCCTCTGCAAATAGGAATTTTGTTGAGCAAATACCTATCGCAGACCCAGCCAGGTGCCAAAACATGAAACACAACCACACACCAGCAGCCCTTCTGCCTCCCAGGAGTCACCCACCAGCAAGCAGAGGTTGCTGCCCCACTGGCTATATACACCAGCTAGAATCGTTTGGGATTTTACAGCCCTCCAAACCCCTATGCCTGGACTTCAGACCTGTTGAATCAATCACTGGGAGTGTACCAGCCATTGGCAGAAAACAAATCATTCCACTGGAATTGAGAGTAGTTGAGAGTCACTGTTCTAGCCCATTTAGGGATAGACACCCTCTAAACACCATTTAGAGAAGGTGTACCAGACTTGTGTAGGCATGGAGACCCTCTCATCCAGAACAAGAGTCTGTCCTGAACACCAGGGTTGTGACAGAATACCAACCATGAACAAGGGCTGGAACACTGAAGTGTTCCCAAGGAGAAATAAAGTGGACAGAGATAAAATACTGGACAATTTGGGTGTGTGTCAGAAGCAAAGAGAAGAGAGGAATCAAGGGTGATTTTGGATTTTTTTTTTTTAACGTCAAACTGGGATAGTAGCAATTTTTGCTAAGATGAGGTGCTCTGGTGAGGGGAGGATGGAGGTGAAGAGTTGTTTTGGCCACTTTGGGTTGACAGGGGCTTCGACCTAAGGAGGGAGGTCAGCGATGGAAGTCTTGGATCTGGTGTAGGTAAGTGTACACAGAGCAGGGCAGTGATGAGGACTGAGCCTTAGACACTCTCCATTAGATCTGGGTGTTGAGACAGAACGAAAGGAACTTAGCAGGAGCTGCCGGGAAACCGGGGTAGCAAGGAGCTCTGGAAATCAAGGAGAGTAAGCATCAAATGATGCTGAGGGGGTGAGGATGAAGGGACCTGGCATGCGACCCTGCGCATGTTGCTGAGGACCCTAACTCGTTTTCTGGAGGGAGGGGCAAGCCTGACTGGAATGGGTAAAGGAGAGAGGACGGTAAGCAGTGTATGTAGATGAATGTTGGTAAGTTTTGGTGCGAGGGATGTAGAGACAGATGACGGAAGAGAACAAGTGTTAAAGGCTTTTGTTAAATGCGCGGAGATGGCGGGGCGGGGGGGGGGCGTTGACAATGAGGGAGGGGTATATTCTGCACTCAGTGCGAAAGATCCAGCCGTTCAACAGGCTGGATCCCTAACCGCCGGAGGCCTTCCCGTCAGTTTCCAGACGTTAGGGGACCAATACTAGAATCTGTATAGCAGCGGGGGGTAACAAGACCTTAAGATAAGGCCGGTCATGCAGAGCCTGGCGGGCAACGGCCTTCATCCCGGGGGTTCTCTTCCGTGCCCGGAATGCTTCTCTGAACTGTAGCTGGGGCTCCTCCGCCTCACCGCCAGGCCTCTCTGCAGATTGCAAGTTCACATGCCACTACCGTTGCCGCGCGCTTGTCTGCCTGGACTGCTGCGGGCCCCGGGACCTGGGCTGGGAACCTGCGCTGGAGCTGGACACGAACGTGGTGAGCGCGGGGCAGGGGGGGCGTACGGAAAAGGCGCGCAGACCTGTCGGCCACACTGCAGGAGTTGCTTAGGCCGCGCGGCGTTACGCGCAAAGAGCGTTCTAACGGGGGGTTTCCCGCGACAGAGAAAGGCTAATTCTGCGCGCGGGCTCGAAAGGGTGCCAGGGATGCCGACTACGCGCGGACGGCCCAGAATCGCCCTAACTCCGCGTCCGCGCAATTTCCGCACCTCCCCGCATCCGCATCCGGTCTTGCGGCCACGCTGGTGCACATGCGCACACGCTCGGACCTGTTCCCCAAGAGAGGAGGGGTCTTCGAGGCAGAGCCGAGCCGAGCTGCCTGGGCTATGAGGTCATTCCTGGAGGCGTGGCGCGTAGGAACCCGCCCTCCGAAGTCCCTCCCCCAATGAGACGAGTGCCGGATCCTGGCTGTCTACGTTTCAGTGTTAACGGCTGCCGCGCGAACTCGGATCGCGGCGCACGCGCACACGCGCCTGGGGCGGTGGTTGGAGGCTACCGGCGCACGGGACTTGGGGAGCTGGCTGGCGGGCGGGCGCGGCGATGGGCGAGGCGGATGCGGGGACGCCTTCTTTCGAGATGACCTGGAGCAGCACAACAAGCAGTGGTTACTGCAGCCAGGAGGACTCAGACTCGGAGCTCGAACAGTACTTCACGGCTCGTACCTCACTGGCTCGCAGGCCGCGTCGGGACCAGGTGGGGGCCAGGGTTTTGGGCGGCGGGCCGGTGACAGTCGCTGGGACCCTTCCCCTTCACACTAAGTTGTCTGCTCGAGTTTGTGGGCAGTCCCACTCCTCCGTCAGTTGGGATTCCATACCGCCCCGGGGCCAGCCTGCGGAACCGTGTGCGGGACTCTCAGCGCCTCGATGCCGGGTGCCGAGGCCTTGATGTCTCTGTCACAGACCGGTTGAACCAGGGGAAGCAGCTACGTGGCTTGGGGTAGATCCGGGATGGGCATTATCCACCTATGAGTAAAGCCGACCCCTCAGTCTGGACGAGCACCTCGATTTCCGCGTTTAGACGCTCCCACCTCCTCTCTAGGGGACGGGGGTGGGGGTGGTGGGAGGAAGTGGAAGGGAGGTGTCCTTGCGGGGAACTGGGAAATGTGTTTAGGAAGAAGGTTCGGACTCTCCCTCACCCCCCCCCCCCCATGCCCCCCCTTGGACGGAGCCAGCTGAGTCCCCACCTCTTACTAGTCCTGGCCTGCCACTGGCTTCTGGCTTCTGGAATGTGGAGGATTCTGGAGTGGACCTTGCTGGAGTGCTCGCTTAGGCAGCACGTATACTCAAATAGGTGTGGACCTGTAGGAAGGGTATTGAGATTCCTAAATACTTTAAGTATTTTAGGTATTTAGATTCCTAAATACCCTTCCTAGAGGTCCACACCGATGGGAAGGAAGGTGGAAAGGAAGCCTAGTTCTGGACTGTAAGCAAACAGGAGCATTTATCCACGGGAGGTGAGGCAGGCTAGATTGTACAAAGCTCAGAGGTGGGATCAAGAGAGATAGGAGTTACTAATCCAGAACTATAAGATGGGATGCTGGAGCAGCTGTTCCTCTCTGAGTCTTCTAGGTGTCCCCATTATCAGAAACCTCTGTGTGCCATGAGTGTGACCACCAAGCTCAAGTAACTATACAGGAGCTGGTACACCTCAGGAGAGCACCCTGCACAGAGCATCAGGAAAGAGAGATGGGGACCGTGAAGCTCCGAATACCTTGCAGCAATGCAGCAGAATTCCTTACATGAGCCACAAAAAGGGACTTTTAGATGACAATTTTGTACTCTTCAAAATTTTTTTTAAGATTTTATTTATTTATTTGACAGAGAGAGAGAGCAAGAGAGGGAACACAAGCAGAGGGAGTGGAAGAGGGAGGAGGCTTCTTGCTGAGCAGGGAGCCCCATGTGGGGCTCGATCCCAGGACCCTGAGATCATGACCTGAGCCAAAGGCAGATGCTTAACGACTGAGCCACCCAGGCACCCCTGTACTCTTTAAATTTTACTCAAAAATTCAGCCCAGACCTTTGACTCTGGGTCAATTGACTGGTGCAAGGCTTGACTGGATCCCTGGGACTTTCTGTCACTCAGGTTTGAGCCATTTTCCATTGTGAAACAGTGAGAAAACCACAAGACACTAACCAGTTGAAAAGGTGGCTGGGGAGTCCCCAGTTGTAGGTAAAATACAAGCCATCAGTCACTGTGGACAGTGGCAGAGTGGAGGGTGGGTCACCATGGAGAAGGGAAACTCCATGGTCCTGCTGTGCACACAGAGGGCTGTTGGAATCCTCCAGCAGGAATCTTTGGAAGCAGAAAAAGAAACTTCTTATTCTTTTAGAATACTGACAGGACAGTGCAATGCCTCCAGTCTAAGTCCCTTATTTTATGAGTAAAGATACTAAGGGAGGCAAAAACAAACAAAACCTAAGGGAGGTTCACCTGGAGAGGGGAAGAGACTGGAACATAGATCAGTGCATCACTGCACCCCAGTCCAGGGCTCCTAGGTGACCTGGGAAGGAAGAGAAAGGAGCAAGTGTTCTCATCCTCAGGCTGGAGCTCAGAACCATCACAAGGAAGGGAAATAAGTTGGTGCCATCTCTGTGCTCACCGTTCTGTGAACAGAATTCTCTTCCTTCTTGCTGGGGTTTGGAAGTTTGTTCAGCTTTTCTCCTGCCCCACAGCACTCTCCTATCCTAGTACTCCTTCCTGTCCCAAGCCCTCTCCTCCAGCCTGAACAAACACATCCTCCCTTTATTCCCAGGCTCCAGCCTTCATTTTACCCTCCAAATCTCCCATTTCCCAGGGCCCACACCATTTGTTCTTTACTAGTCTTGAAGGAGTCCTCCCTGCCCCCAGTAAGATTTCCTTCGAAGAAAATTTTTCTTCGAAAATTCCCTGCTGAGATTTTCACTTCTTAGTGCTCTCCTCCATCCAGATTTTTTTTTTTTTTTTTTTTTTTTTGGAGACTTGGGGAAACAAGTAGGCTTCAGTTTCCACACCTCCCCCAATGCCCCCTTCTGAGGCCCCAACTTAAGTTTTAAGTGCCACATACTTACTGGAAAGTTCTAGGTAAAGAGCATACTGCTAAAAGGCTGTCTAGGGGCGCCTGGGTGGTTCAGTGGGTTAAGCCGATGCCTTCGGCTCAGGTCATGATCTCGGGGTCCTGGGATCGAGTCCCACATCGGGCTCTCTGCTCAGCAGGGAGCCTGCTTCCTCCTTTCTCTCTCTCTCTGCCTGCCTCTCTGCCTACTTGTGATCTCTGTCTGTCAAATAAAATAAATAAAATCTAAAAAAAAAATAAAATAAAATAAAAATAAAAGGCTGTCTAGATGAAGAGCACCCTACCATCTAATGTGTCCTCCTTATTCATCCCCATCGGACGGTTTAAGCTTGGGGGCTCCAAAGCACCAGTTAGGGAGAAGCCTGCCTCTCCTGGGCTCAGAGCTAGACACAAGTCATTTTGGAGGAGCCCAGCTGGTAAGAATTCCCCTGGGACAAAGCATTGGTCAGCAGTGATCTCAGCTGCATCTGTGACACTCCCATTCCAGCCAGGGCCTGACGTCAACAGGAAGTAAGGCTGATGCAATGGAACTGGGGAGTTTGATAGAAAAGTGTTTGTTCAGAGCCCTGGCTTCCCTGGTCCATACTCCACCCTTCCAACAAGAATCCAGCCCCTGGAGGAGTGGGGGATGGGCTGAGTGGTAGAGGGAAAAAAGTCTTTGGGCTGAACCTCCAGACAGGAGGGAGGAGGTGCAGAAGCCTACCTGCTTAGCACTTGTGGGACCAGCTCTACCAGGAGGCAGATTGGAGCCTGGCCTGAAGCTGCCTTTGGCGCAGCTTGGCCAAGATCAAATGGCATGACACAGTGTGTGAGACATATGGGGCTGGCCCCAGATCCCTCACCAGAAGGTGTTAAAATTGTAGAGGTTGCCCTTACCCTCATGCCTGTGCCTGGCTGGGCTCGTGGTGTGCACCAGTCCCAGACCTCTCGCCGGGTGGTCATGGCCCTTTGCTGGGGCAGAGTGACAGAGTGGTCTTCCTTCTCCAGAACACTCCTGACCCCACCTAACTAAGGTGCTGGAATCAGGCTGTGCAGTTGAAAGTTGCTTTTATTGTCAATAAGAATCCCACATCTTTTCCTGGCCCCTGGCCTTCTCTCTTCAGTTTTCTTGGTTTTAAGGTATCCTTAGGGCCTCACCCAGTGTTAAGGAGGCCCCATGTAGGCAGCATAAAGAAGCCAAATGACTTGGCCGTTGCTCTGCCCATCCATTGCATGCAAAACCAGGAGCAATGGTGGCTTCTTCTCATCAGGACTCAAGCTTCCAAAGTTTCCAAAGGCTGCTTTTTCAGTTTCCAGAGGCTGCTTTTTCAAAGTGGCCCACGCAGACTCACCTCCCTGTATGTGACGTGCGTTGCAGTGGGGTGGGTTCTTTTAAGGACCCTGTGTCCATGCTGGCCCCTCTTACAGGACGAGCCTGTGGAGTGGGAAACACCTGACCTTTCTCAGGCTGAGGTTGAACAGAAGATCAAGGAGTACAATAGCCAGATCAACAGCAACCTCTTCATGAGCCTGGTGAGTTGACAGCCTGGGGAAGGGGGTGTGGGGAGAGGCTACAGCTGAAGTCACAGCTAAGGTATTCTTGGGTGGGCCTAAGCAGTAATTTATTTACACCTAGCCTAGCCCCAAGTGGACTAGCAGTGTCCAAATCTGTTCCATCTCATGTGGAACATAGTCATGGTTTGGTTTTTCCTCTTCAGAACAAGGATGGCTCCTACACAGGCTTCATCAAGGTTCAACTGAAGCTGGTACGCCCTGTCTCAGTGCCCTCCAGCAAGAAGCCACCCTCCTTGCAGGATGCCAGGCGGGGCACAGGGCGGGGCACAGCTGTGAGGCGCCGAACCTCCTTCTACCTGCCCAAGGATGCTGTCAAGCACCTGCATGTGTTGTCACGCACGCGGGCACGTGAGGTCATTGAGGCCCTACTTCGCAAATTCTTGGTGGTGGATGACCCCCGCAAGTTTGCACTCTTTGAGCGAGCTGAACGCCATGGCCAAGGTAGGCTTCCCTCCCCGCCATGTATGAGGGTATATATGCATGCACCATGTGTAAGGGGCTGAATGGGCTGGGCCTGACTCTAATCAGGTAACTTTCTTCTCCCTGCCTGGCCTTCAGTGTACCTCCGGAAGCTGTCGGATGACGAGCAGCCCCTGCGGCTCCGGCTCCTTGCAGGGCCCAGCGAGAAGGCCCTAAGCTTTGTCCTCAAGGAGAATGACTCTGGGGAGGTGAATGTGAGTACCCAGCCCTCTTTGGCTTCTTGGTTGTCACTGGATAAGGCTGATGGGTCACAGCTGCAGTAAAGTTGGAAGGAAGAGTAGGACTGGAGAAAAAGCCCTGCAAAGCCTCTTTAAGAGTATGTGAACCTTGTAGCTACAGTGAAGCATTCCAGGCCACTCAAACCAAGGTCACAGGCTTGTCCCAAGATGCCGGGAAGAATTGTCTTGGTGGTCTGTTCTTTTCTGTTGTGGAAAGTCCTCAGGAGATACAGGAATTCCTCTTGATAGTATGGTGATTCCAAGCCAGATCAAAACACACAGGGCACCTGGGTGGCTCAGTGGGTTAAGCCTCTGCCTTCGGCTCAGGTCATGATCTCAGGGTCCTGGGATTGAGTCCCACATCGGGCTCTCTGCTTGGCGGGGAGCGTGCTTCCTCTTCTCTCCCTCCCTGCCTGCCTCTCTGCCTACTTGTGAACTCTGTCAAATAAATAAATAAAGTCTTTAAAAAAAAAAAAAAAAAACAAACCACAGATGGGCCCACATCAGGGAGGCTCCTGTTCAACCATTATGACTTTTTACCTAGAAGCTTTCTGGCTTCAAAGTTTTGGGTCTATGGAGTAGTATTAAACTCAGAGTGTGGGCATAGCCTTTCCACAGATAACTGGGTGACATCTGGTTTGGTTGCCTGTCTTCAAGGTGACTGCTCTACTTTATGGGGCCCATCTTCTCTACAGACTATTGTCAAGAATCCTAGCACAGGCCATTCAGGCAAGAACGTAACATTAGAAAGCCCTATCCTAGCTGTGTGACATGACTGCTGCTCTTCGCTGGGGAGGGCCTGCTGATTTGGCCATGCCTGCTGCAGCCTGTTTCCCTCCTTTCCACCTGCAGTGGGATGCCTTCAGCATGCCCGAACTACACAACTTCCTGCGCATCTTACAGCGGGAGGAAGAGGAACACCTGCGCCAGATCCTGCAAAAGTACTCCTATTGCCGTCAGAAGATTCAGGAAGCCCTGCATGCCTGTCCCCTGGGGTGACCTCTTGTACCCCTGGGGGAAAGGAGGAGAGTAGGCAGCGCCGAGAGCGTGCCGTGTGAGTGTGACAGGGCCCATGTGGCTTGAAGAATGAGTGTGCATGGAGGTCATCTCTTACCAGGGGGAATGAGCCCAGAGAACAGCAAAGGAGCTGGCCCCCTGTGTCCACCCATAAGTGTAGCAGAGCATGGCTCTTCTGCCCTTTGTGTAGTGGGTCATGTTGGGCCGGGGTTGCCTCAGAAAGCTGCTCCAGGCTTGCAGCAGGGATTGAGCAGAATTAAGTCTCTTTAATTCATGTCTCAGATACCAGAATCTTGGGAAACCCTACAAACAGAATAGGGTCATGTTTGCAGGGATAAGGGCCCTCATCTATGGGGAAGGGTCGTATGTGTTGGGTCTCAGATGGGGTGTCAGGACAGTCGGAGCCAAGGGCAGGTGTTCAAAATAAGGCAGGCATGGGGAACGAGTCTAGGTTTCCCTCTACAGTGGCTTCTGACTCCTCACACACACTGGGGTCAGGGAATGCTGGCTCATGGTGCAGCAACAGTGCCTCAGTGCCTCCTCCAAGGAGGATGTCCCTAGGCCAGGGTCTGTGTGAATGTGGGCACTGGTCCAGGTCTGTGCCTTCTTTGCCTATCAAAGCGAGGGTCTTTCCCTCAGTTATTTTTGATGATGTGTGCGAATGTATGTACTATTTTGTGGCCTCAGCTGCATGCCTCCTGTGGGGAAGGGGGTGGGGGTGACAGTCATCATCAGGGCCTGGGGCCTGAAGAGAATTGGCTGAATAAAGATTTGAGATTTCTGCTTTGGAACTCTTTATTATGGGTCCTCAACTGAAGTTGCCTTCATGCCAGTGGCTACCAAGAGTGATGGACAGGCTCATAGAGCACCTTTTAAAAGTCACCATTTGACCAATATTTGAAGGATGTGGGGGTACAAATAGGGACTGTAAACACGCACCACCATGGGGGTTCAGGTCAGGCAAGAATATAAGCTAGAATTTAGGGAAACCACACCCTTCCCAACACATACACACACACTCTAAGCTGTGGGAGGCGTTTTTACTGAGCTGCTACTATGGACCAGGACCAGATGCTGCTCATGGCCCCGAAGGTCTAGCTGTTAATTCTTGCCTTCGTGAAGTATGCCTTCTAGTGGGTTTGGAAAGAACACTGAACCAAAGTTCTTCAGACTGACCGTAGCTATACATTTGGCCAATTACCTAGTTTTCTTTAGGTTTGGTTTCTTTACATGCAACAGTGGTGATCACAGAAACGGTGTGGGTATAAAACGAAGCCAGGCGGGCAATGCGGGGCCTGGCTGGGGCAGCCCTAAAGGGCTGGTTGTGGGGAAGCTGGTGGTTGGGCAGCCCGCTGGACCTGACTTCTGGGGGCCGGGGACGTCGGAGACGCCACACATGAAAGCAGGAGGACACAACCTCCGCTTGACTGGGTAGGAGCTGTCCCAGCTGGGGAGAGCGTGGCCTGCTGGGACCTGACGTTTCGCGGTTCCTGCTGGGATGCCTAGCTTCCGAGAGCCGCTATTGGTCCCGCCCCGCGGACCGACGAGAGAAGCAGCCAATCAGAGAAGGCAGCGTGCGGAGCGTGCGGAAGCGGAAGTGAGGTTTCCGTGGAGACAGCGGAACCTACAGAAGGCGGCGGCGGCGGCGGCACCTGCGAGCTGAGGCTCGGGCAGGGCATGGCGGCGCCCACGGCCCTGTGAAAGCAAAGCGGCCGAGGGGCTCGCCATGCGCCGGCGGCCCTGACATGGGCGCCAGCGGCTCCAAAGCTCGGGGCCTGTGGCCCTTCGCCTCGGCGGCGGGGGGCGGAGGCCCGGAGTCGTCGGTCGCTGAGCAAGCTTTGGTGCGGCCGCGAGGCCGAGTCGTGCCCCCCTTCGTATTCACGCGCCGCGGGTAAGGGCGCGGATTCCGCCCCGGGGAGGACAGGCGGGCAGCGGGGCGCTCCCCGTCACAGGGAGCTCCAGGAGGAGTCGGATGTTTCGGGCACCCGTGGGAGCAAGGGGTGGGGAAAGCAGAGCAGTCAGTCCCTAGCGATCTGGCTGCTTGGAAGGTCTCTCTAGGGGAAGAGTGGGCCTGAGGCTTGTCCATGGGCGGGCACGGTAAAGCTGAGCTGGAGCCTCCCTGAGACTTCAGAATTTCTTTCTTTCATCCCCTTCTTCCCAGCATGAAAGTTGAAGGCTCCTAGCCTCCCTCTCCCCCAATTCTTCTGAAGGAAGAATAACCCTGTTTTGACTGGTTTCGTTCCCCACCGTCGTGGGGTTAGACCTCTGAGGGTAGTAGCCGCGAAAGTAGGACTGGGCCCCAGAGTTGATGGAACCTTGGTAAAAAGACCTTCACCCAGGTATGTTCTTCACATCTGGAGTACTGACCTCCCTTCTCTTTTTCCACGGGTCCAGATAGGAGCGTCATACTGGCCTCCTCCTTGTGGGCCAATGGAAATGGTACTCAAGTGATGTTGGAGATTTGGCTGTAGATATTAGGGAGACTCAACAGTGGTAGTCTGGCCACACCAGCCATCTGGGGTGGGTGGGGAGGATTCAACCTTTTTCTCTTTAGGCTCCCTTCTAGTTCAGGAATCTGACATCTCAGGTTGGCCCACGGCCAGCAGCATCTTCTGGAGAGAGACACGTGCCCAAGCCATCATCCTGCCCACTCTAGAAGTCCTGGGTGAAGACAAGGGCCTGATGTTGGAATGGCTGCTTTTGTTGAGCAAACCAGTGATGAGAACTGGCTGTGGCTGCCATGACAACGTGCTCTGATTGATCCCTCTTCTGGGAGACTGACAGAGTAGCACTGGCTACCATCCCACTCCCCACTTGCTTCTAGTAGACCCCAAGCCCTAAACAAAGGATTCTTCGGGCATATTATCCTCTCTTCCTCCCACCAAGGTTGCTCCCCATTTGGAGGTGGGCGCATTTCCCTGTAGTCTGGTCATTTGCCATGACTGGGTGTGGGGCTCCAGCCCAGCCCGTTCCCTCTCTCTCCACACAGCTCCATGTTCTATGATGAGGATGGGGATCTGGCTCACGAGTTCTACGAGGAGACAATCGTCACCAAGAATGGGCAGAAGAGGGCCAAGCTGAGGCGGGTGCATAAGAACCTGATTCCTCAGGTGAGGGTCTGGGCAGTGGTCATAGAGCCTGTGTTGAGTGTGTGGAGACCCCAGATGTGGTCTGCTGTCATGGTGGGATGTGCATGTCTTGGGGGAGGAGCTGGCCCTCACTAGCCTCTGTTTCCATGGCAGGGCATCGTGAAGCTGGATCCTCCCCGCATCCACGTGGATTTTCCTGTGATCCTCTATGAGGTGTGAGCCTGGGGAGTGGCAGGCATAAGCGCTCCCTACCCCACCAAGAAACCCCCAGGCTCAAGGTGTGGCTTCCATTAAGGAACCTAAGCTGGGGCCACAACCCTGAATAAACTGCATTGGCCTGGAAACTTCAGCCGTGAGCGGGGCAGTCCTGCAGTGTTGGTTGGGTGTTGGTTTATATGTGGACAAGAGGTGGCTGGCGGCTGGTGAGGGCTAATGGCAGAGTTACCAGCCCACCTTCCCCAGCAATCCCTGCAAGGTACATGGCAGGGCATATGCTGGTCAGGAATGCCTGGTTCCTGCACCCTTGCCTGGCCTGCTTTCTTCCAAGCTTGCCTAGGGCCCAGCCCTGCTAGGGACTACAGCACTTTACAAGCAAGGTCTGCCTTCTTCCAGCCCCTGGGCTGTGGGAACTGTACACAAGTGGGAACTTCCTTTCCCTCATTTCCCTTACCCCCTTGTTGGAGCATTTCAGCCGTTTGCTACCTCGATTCCTCCTATGTTGGACAGAGGTGGGGGGCAGTGCAAGCCTGATTCTTCCTGCCTACCTTCTCATCTGTTCCCACCCCCAGATGGATGGACAGTTTTCTGGCTGTTAATAGGAGATGGGACTGGTGTGGGAGGATTCTTCCTCCACCCAGGGCTGGACTGATCCCTCCCCACTGCAACTACTTATTGTCGTCCCCCCCCCCACACACACACACACCCCAGCTGAGAGGGCATAAGACGGGAACAGGAAGGGCTATGATGCCTGTGCCTATGGGGAGTTGCCCCGGCCCACCTACTTTGTCTAATCCTCCTTGCCTTTGTACCAGCCCGACACTTACACACACCCCTGCCATAGGGAGGAGACCATCTGCCACCCTTTGGTGAGGGACAGCACCCCTAAGGTTGGTGTCAAAAGCTGTGAGGAACCCACCACCCCTTTCCCTACAGTATACCCATCCCCCAGGATCAGTCAATGGAAGGTACTGAAGCCCCTGGGTAGAGACAGAAAGGAGAGATCAGTCATAAAGGAATACTTAAAATGTGAAAGTCTGTAAATAGTCTAGTCCATGATGTTGGGGCAGAGTCTGATTTCTACATCAAAATGACTTTTTTTTTTTTTTAATTCCTTACTGTGCAAGCTCTGTGCTTTTAAGAGTGTGGGAAATGGCTTGGGAAGGGCGGCCCCCAATCTAAGAAGGATGTTGTGTTATTTGTTTAGTTTCAATAAAATTATTTGTAGACCCTGCATACAAGAGTGGCATCTGCTGTGACATCCCATGTCTAGACTGGGCCACTCCAATGGCTCCCATCTTTATCATCGAGATGAGCCCCCCTTGTGGCCATCCCAGCTGTGGCCAGCAGGTGGCAGTGTATTCACACACCCCTCACGGCAGGGCCCCTCAGAATGGAAGGCCACTCACTTGTCTATTGTGTTTAATAGGTGGAGACTCCTGGAATTGGAAGGCTTTGGGGTGCTTCACTAGGGATTGGCCCCATCTGCCTGACCTGAGGTGACAGCATTACCTCAGGTAGTTCTGGGACAGCTGTCTTGCCCCCAGCAATGCCAGCTGACCCCACATGAGGTCACAACATGAACCCCATGGACCTCCAGTATCCATCTTAAGTGGACAGCATTCAGCTGGGTGCCACCATGCCCTTGGCCTACCACCAGCCTATGTAGCCCCAACCCACCTGCTTCCTCCCAGGACTGTCTGTGGATACCACCAGTAGAATGGGTTTGGGGCTTCTGTTCCATCAGACAGAACTCACCCACTTAGTACTTTCTTTGTTCCTTGCTGACCCTGTGTTCTCCCCTCCTGCTGACCCTGTGTACATTCAGCCTACACTTCTCAGGCCCTGCTAGAAGGCTGGTTCCCTGCTAGGTTTGGCTATTGGCCATCAGCCCAAATTCCTGTTAGGAAAGAGGGAGTTCAGGGACACAGGCTTCTGGGTTTGGGGAGTTGGCCTGCCAGTCGTTTGGAGGCTTAAATTTGTCATATCCGGAGCAGGATCTTCCTGTGCAGCCTTTGTAGGTCTTCTTTGGGCACCTTCCCACTTCCCTGATAAGATGCCAGACATAAGGCCCTGTCATCCTCTGTTATCCCCCTTACTGCCCCAGGGCCAGGACTCTGCCATGCCAGATGGCATCCCATCTCCCATCACCACTATCCCAGTGTTGGGGGAACTCCCTGGGTTCAGCCTGCCCCAGCTGACCCCAAAGCTGGAAACAATGGGGGTCAGGGCAGTGTTCTTCCACTCCCTTCCACTGGGCTGTGTTCACTTCCTTCCTGCTGGCTGCCTGAGGAAGTGTCCCTGCCCTGGGACTGTCTGGTCTGGCCTTTGTTTCCCCAGGGGCCCCCACCCTTGCCGTTTCCAAGGCTTGTGTCCCTTACGGAGCCAGCACAATGGTATGGGGACACACCCTCCCTTGCCATGTCCTGGACTCCTTGGTCCTTGGTGGTACTCTAGGGTGTGTACCCAGTTTCCCAGTCTTCTAACATGGCCTTCTTTTTTTTTTTTTTTTTTTTAAGATTATTTATTTATTTTTTTGACAGAGAGAGATCACAAAGTAGGCAGAGAGGCAGGCAGAGAGAGAGGAGGAAGCAGGCTCCCTGCTGAGCAGAGAGCCTGATGCGGGACTCGATCCCAGGACCCCGAGATCATGACCTGAGCCGAAGGCAGCAGCTTAACCCACGGAGCCACCCAGGCACCCCCTAACATGGCCTTCTGTTAGGAGAGGGGCCCTGGCCTCAGGGAGGTGGGCCAGTAGGGTGAATGGGGTAGGCTGAGGGTGATTTGAGGGTGTGCAGTCTTGCTCACCCCTCTAGAACAGCCTGCTGGGACTCCACTGCAGCTTTGCCTGGGGCTAGTCCTGTTATGGGCACGCCCCTCCCATAGAAACAGCCTTTTTCCCAGCCAAGTTATGAGCTCCCTACTCTACAGTGTCTTGGTGAAGTTCACCCAGGAATCTGGGGGCCTATAGACCCCTCCCAGCCCCTGTCCCAACCCCCGGCTGCGCAGCATGTTACATCAACATGTTTTCCACTCTCACATTTGGGATGCTTCCGCTGTCAGTGGGAAAAATTGACCCAGCTCCTGGAAGTTCCCCAAAACCCCCCGGAGCCGGTTCCCTTCTTCACCACCTGCCTTGGGGGACCGTCAGCCAAGCATCCCACCACTGGGCCCCTTCACTCACAGGCTACTGTATTTGAGGACCAGCCTCACCCCCAAGGGGAGGTTAGGGAGAAGAGCTTTCAGGGTTAGGAAGCTGCCGGCATGGCGGAGGCTGTCACCTGAGCCAAGTCCTACAGCCTTCCCGTCACCTGGTGCAGTTGCCAGAGCCAGGGTATACTGCAGGCGGGGGGGGGGGGGGAGGGGGGGGGAGGGCAGCCAGCCAGCAGGGCACGTCGGAGGGAAACAGGGTCAAGGCGGTCCCTTCCCCCGCGCTTGTTTCTGGCCCTTTCCTCAGAGGGGCAGCAGGAAGTGAGGAAAAAGGGTTGGGGTGGGAGGCGGGAGCGGGTGGGAGGGGATGGGGTTTATCAAGTCGCCGGCGGGCTGCCCGGCGGGCAGCAGCTGGTGCGAGTAGCTTAGCTAGAGAGGCTCACCCAGGGAAGAAGGGAGGCCGCCGACCTACTGGGCCCACGGGCTCCCACACAGGTGAGCCCAGTGCAGGCGACTGCTCTGCACCCCCTTAGATCCGCTCACAGGAGCTCTTTCTCCCTCCCCTCCCTGGCGCGCAGACGGGATGGGCTGGTGATGCAGACCCGGGCCCTTTGGGGGAGCTGAGCCCCGTAAGGGGCAGAGGATCTAGACGCAGGGAGATCTTGGCCCGGTCCGGCTCCAAGGCTGCTCCCCAGCGGGAGGAGCTTGTGGGGCGAAAGGGCTCATGATACCGGGTGGAGGCCGGGGGAAGCCCCTCTAGCCAGGCTGGCTCTCTGCGGTTGGGCCGGGTACTTCTGGGGGTAGCAGCCTCCTCAGGTTGAAATAAAGGCTGGGGGGCTCCTACAGGCCTCCAGAGAGCCTGGGCAGGAAGGAATGGGAGCCCAGGCATGGGCCTGTCCCGAATGCAGGTCGCGTGCTGGGGGCCCTATCCCCAGGGCCCGCTGGGCTTACAGACCCCAGCGGAACCCGCCACGCTGCGACTCAAAGGTCGTGTTGCCAAGACAACCCACAGCCTCCGCCCAGCCCAGCAGGGGCTGAGAGGCTGGTTCTTAGCCCCCTCCCCAAGACTAGCAGGGGGCGGGGCTTCCCTTCAGAATGGAATGGGGGGAAGGGAGCCCTGATACGTAGGGGACTGGGTGTTCTAGTCCCGGGAGGTCCGAGGTCGGCACTGGTCACTGTCTCTCTTTCCAAACTAATGGCCGCAGAGCTGGAAGCCACACTCGCGGGTATAGGGCCAGATCCTCTGCTGCCTCCAGCCAAGGCCCCGGGTCCCTCAGCACCACCTTATGGACGGGCGGAGGAACACCACCTTCTTTCTTCCCTCCGCGACTCCAGTCCCTAGCGCTGTCCCTTTAAGCTGCTGGTCGCGCGGCGGAGCCGGGAGGACTGTACCACCGGCCGCGAGCTGGCGGGGGAGGATATATTGGGCTGATTAGAGCTCGCGCCTCAGAATCCAGAAGAAAGCCCCATTCGGAGGGGCCTCACGGCCCCAGATGGATGGCCACATTCCTCCGCGGAGAACCTTGGAGGCCGAAACGCGGCACTGGCTGCGTGAAAGTCAGGAACACCTTCCTGCCCCGGCCTCAAGTCCTGCCCCGGGCCCACCTCCGCTCTGGATTCTTAAAGAGCCTGCGGGCCGGGGCTTGCGGGGGCGGAGCAGCAGAGGCGCCGTGCCCGGGCCGCGCCTCGACGAGCAGCTAGAGTGGGCCGGGCTGGGCCGGGGATGGCGGTGGTCATGGCGCGGGTCCCGGCAGCGCCCCGCGCGAGGTGAGGGCGAGCAGTATAAACCTAGCGGCGTTCCCACACAGGCTGAGTTCTGGACCCCCCGGGATGCGCCCAGCAGGACGGCCCAAGAACCCTCCCCCCACCCGGCCCGGCTCCGGCCCCACGTGCGGGGCGGGGGCGGGGTCCCGCACAAAGGACAGGCGAAGTGAGCTCCTCCCCGGACCCGCCTGGCGGGCGGGCGCGCGCGCGCGCATTCCCGGCGGCTGCGTAAGGAAGGGCCGGTTCGCTGGCGCCGCCGTGGGAGGTCCGCCGCCCCTTTGTCCCGGTGCGGGCCTCCACCAAGCTTGCGAGAGTGTCTGCGCTCGAGACAAAGTCCTGACAGCCCCGCTCTTCTGCCGGGCGGGTGCTACACAGATACCAGTTCCGCGGCTGTGTTCCAGCTTCCTGGTGGCTGCATGAGCTGTGCCCTGCCTTATCCAAATGCTATCATTTCTCTGGATCGGGAATTCTTCACGGGGTACAGAGTGGGCCTCTGGTTCGGGGCTTTCTGAAACCTTGTGTTGGGTGGTATGCAGATATCTCTATTTCTGAGCAGCGAGTCCATGGCTCAGTCTGCCAGTTCTGAGTCACAGACCTACCTGAGGTCTCTGCCCAGCCATAAGCCACCTGCTCCAGGAAGGAGCCCTATGTTCCTGGCAGTGAGTTTCCAGGGTGTCTTGTCTTCCTCACTGGCCTGTGGTCTCTCAGATCTGTAGCACTCACCTAACAGGGTCTGAACAGCCTGGGCACCGTGCCCCATCAGAGCCTGGGCTGTGGGAGTGTGAATAGGTTTGGGGTGGGCACCTCCAGGATTTTGTAGACTGACTTGCTCTCTCCCATCTTTCCCCCAGTTCCTGAGCTGGTGCCAGACAGGTGACACCATCTTCCTGCAGCCCCCAGCATGTGGGCAGGCCTGTGCCCTGCCGTCACACTGGCCCTGGTGTTGGTGGCATGGGCCACTCAGCTCAAGCCCACAGCGCCACCCATCTTCACCGGCCGGCCCTTCGTGGTAGCATGGGATGTGCCCACACAAGACTGTGGCCCTCGCCTCAAGGTGCCCCTGGACCTGAAGGCCTTTGATGTTCAGGCCTCACCTAACGAGGGTTTCGTGAACCAGAATATCACCATCTTCTACCATGATCGGCTGGGCCTGTATCCACGCTTCAGTTCCATGGGACGGTCTGTGCACGGGGGTGTGCCGCAGAATGGCAACCTCTGGGCGCATCTGAAGATGCTGCAGGAGCATGTGGAACACTACATCCGTACCCAGGAGCCCGCGGGCCTGGCGGTCATCGACTGGGAGGACTGGCGGCCCGTGTGGGTGCGCAACTGGCAGGACAAGGACATATACCGCCAGTCGTCACGCGAGTTGGTGGCTAAGCGCCACCCTGACTGGCCGGCAGAGCGCATGGTCAAGCAGGCGCAGTACGAGTTTGAGTTTGCCGCCCGGCAGTTCATGCTGGAGACGCTGCGCTTTGTCAAGGCCGTGAGACCACGGCACCTCTGGGGCTTCTACCTCTTCCCCGACTGTTACAACCACGACTACGTGCAGAACTGGGAAACCTATACGGGCCGCTGCCCTGATGTCGAGGTCTCCCGAAACGACCAGCTGGCCTGGCTGTGGGCGGAGAGCACAGCCCTCTTCCCCTCCGTCTACCTGGATGAGGCCCTCGCGTCCTCCACCCACGGCCGCAACTTCGTCAGCTTCCGGGTTCAGGAGGCCCTCCGCGTGGCTCACACCCACCATGCCAACCACGCGCTCCCGGTCTACGTGTTCACGCGACCCACCTATAGCCGCAGGCTCACGGGGCTGAGCGAGGTATGTGCCTTCGGCGGCCCTGCCTTCCCCCGCCACCCCCAACAACTGTGGGGGTGGGAGTGGGGTAGGCAGGGGGCCTCCTGCCCTCCAGCTGACTGGCTGCTCTCCATCCCCTCCCGTCATTCTCTCTGTGACCTTGTGAAAGGGTGGCATCATTAGGTCCATTTTGCAGATGAGAACATTCAGGTCGAGATGCTGAGAAATTTGCCCAAAGCTTCCCAGCACATCCAAGGCAGAGCAGGGACTTGGGACTAGGCTCCCTGACTTTGGAGTTCATCTTGATAGGTACATCCTAGATTTGAGTAGGCCATTGGTTTGGGAAATGGAAGCCTGAGTAGGAATGCAAATGGCTTGCACATCTAGTGAGAAAGGGAAACAGCCTCTGCCTGAGGGTGGGAAGGGGTATGGGGCTGAGGGGACCAGAAAGTCAGAACAGGGTGGGGGCCTGTCCAGCCTGTCTGGTCCTCATCCTGTGGTCTCAGTCTTCCCCAGTGACCATCCTCCTCCCACACAGATGGATCTCATCTCCACCATTGGTGAGAGTGCAGCCCTGGGCGCGGCCGGGGTCATCCTCTGGGGGGATGCAGGCTACACCACCAGCACGGTGAGTAAGACCCCCCCCACCCCAGCCTACTAGAGCGGAGTCTGCGGGAGTGGGGGACAGGCAGAGAGTTGCAGCTTTCGGCTGCCTACCTCAAGGTGGGCAAACCAACCTAGATGGGGCCCTTTGTCTGTCTCCCTCCCAAGGCGCCTCTGGTCCCAACAAAGAAAGAGTCCCTCCCCCATTCCCAGGAAAGGGATCATGCTGTCCTGAACAGCCTCAGAGGTCCACCCTTCCCCCTTACCCTACCCCCATCCCCTGGGCTCACCTCTGGAGCCACCTCCTTTCTCAGTGGAAACGGGCGGTCAGGGCTGGAGCACGCATGTATGTGAACACATGTGCATGCTGTTACAAGAATGTACAGGCACTGCAGGGTGAACACAGAGTTTCTATCCGGGCCTGTGGGTTAAGGCCACTGACCTGATCCCTGGCCTCTGTCCCCAGGAGACCTGCCAGTACCTCAAGGATTACCTGACACGGCTGCTGGTCCCCTACGTAGTCAACGTGTCCTGGGCTGCCCAGTATTGCAGCTGGGCCCAGTGCCACGGCCATGGGCGCTGTGTACGCCGTGACCCCAGCACCAGTACCTTCCTGCACCTCAGTGCCAGCAGCTTCCGCCTGGTGCCAAGCCATGTCCCGGGTGAGCCCCAGCTGCGGCCGGAGGGGGAGCTCAGCTGGGCTGATCTCAACTACCTGCAGACGCACTTTCGCTGCCAGTGCTACTTAGGCTGGGGTGGCGAGCAATGCCAGTGGGACCGTACACGGGCAACTGGGGGTGCCCATGGGGCCGGGGCTGGGTCCCACCTCACCGGCTCGCTGGCTATGGCAACCCTGGCCCTGACCTGGACTTTATAGGGATCTCTCACCTGGCTGCCGGGCAAGCTGGCCTCTGCCACAAGGGCTCTGCTGGGCACGTAGGAGCCTGCAAGAGGTGGACAGACTGGAGCCCCAAGGGGGCAGATCCCTGGGGATGCCTGGTAGGGCATCCATACCAGCTCTCACCCCCCTGTTCTAAGGGGTTGGGGCAATTCCCTGAGAGGCCCCTTCTCTCCCTGCCAGAGAGGAAGGGGGCTCAGCTGGGCCAGAGAGGACCTGACCCTACTCTCCTGCCCTTGGATAGTTTATTATTATTATTTTGGGGTCTCTTTTGTAAATTAAATACAAAACAACTGCTTCTGTGCTTAGACTGTGTGCACCTAGGCAGGACATGTGACAGAGATCCCAGTGTCTCTCAGGTTTGAGCGCAGCTCTGTCTCTATGAGACCCTGTGCTGGGGACTTCCTGAAGTCTGTCAAATGCACTCCGTGGAACCTGGAGGCCCAGAGCTGCCCATTCTGCAGCTGCCTGCTGAGGACCGGGAACAGAGGGATTCACATTCCATCCCAACACCCAGGGTCTTGCTTTCTCCATATTGATTGGAAAGTGGTTGGGCCCAGCCTTCTGTGAGGGACCAGGCTCATTGTGTTTCTGCTCCTTGCTTCTGGGTCCCCCCTGGCCCAGTGCCACTCACCTCGCCTTGCCCACCCAGGGAGAATGGGGAAGTGGATATTTGATCTTCCCTAGCTGGGCAGGCAGCCAGACTACCCCTCCTTGCTATTCCCATAGGCAAGGGCGTATCTTCCACTCCCTGCTCCCAAGGGCAGTGGACTCCAGCCCCACATACCTCTCCCCAGCTAGGTCACAGGTCTCCACTGGGGTTTGGGACCTGAATCCTGAAGTCCTGTCCCTGACCCACTCCAAAGATTTATGTTGGGGCAAGAAGGAGACATCTTGAGTCTGGGAGCAGAGACCTTCTTAAAGGTCAGCTCCTTCCTGGCACTGGGAGAATGTGGCTTGTCCCTTGCTTTCCCAGGGGAGAAAAGTAGCATCTGGAGTCATCAGACCAGCTCCAGCCTGCTTCATTCCCCTGATTCTGAAGGGGCTCAGCCCCTGTCCTCAGCCATCAGACCCTCACTTGGGGTCCCCATGTCCATGTCAGTGATGATACGGGCCCTGCCCTCAGCAAACACTGGCTGTGGGAAGACAGACTCAAGAAACAGCCAGGTGGTGAAGGGGGGCAGCCCAGCCACAAAGACTCAAGGGAGGTATCCTTGTGGAAGTGCCTTCTACAGTGAGTTTTAAAAGGGGAAGGGGAAGCTTGAGATAAAATGCAGGCAAAGGCTGGAGGAAGTCGGAACACAGCTGAGACTGAACACAGCCTGGCTCGGGCTCAGCCTCAGTCCTGGGCTGCGGCATGGCCAGGGTGTTAACTGCAGGAAAGGCAGGAAGGGCAGGAAGGGCCGCCTTCGAGCGCCACCACGCCTGACTTTGCCTGACGGCGGTGACCGCCTCACCTGTTCAGCAAACAGCATACACATGTACCTGGGCTGGGCTGGCCTGCATCCGTGAGCAACACCAGCAAACAGCATACACATGTACCTGGGCTGGGCTGGCCTGTCCTCCTGACGCACACCAGATACAGAGGCCAAGTCAGAGGCAGTCAGCAGAGCAGAGCCCGGAGCAGCAAGCCCCACCACGCTGATGCCAGCTCAGGTTGTAAAGTGATCCTCCTCCCTCTGGCTGACAACAGCCGAGCGACAGCAGAGAATGGAGGGAAGGGGGCCAAGCAGTAGCATGGGGAAGGCAACATCAGTTCATGCGGTGGGGGGAGAAGGCTGAGGCGGAAGGATGCCCAGCCCTCATGGCCACGGTGGGGAGAAGTCTGCTGGACAGAAGATGCAGGTGTTGGTCTATAAGGTCATGAGATGATGGAGCCAGCCAAGAGAGGGCAAGGAAGAAGCTGTGGCTTCCTGCCCTCGTTGCCCTCACACCTCTTGACTTCCCCTACCCAGCTGTGACCCTCAAACACACCAGTGAGCTACCCTACCCACATCTGTAACACCCAGCATCCGTGGCCTTCCCCACCTAGCCAGGACTGCATAGCCAGCAAAGCTGTGGTTTCCCCTACATGTATGACTTTACATGCCTGTTACCTCCCCCAAACACCTGTGACCTGTACCTATCTGGCTGGGACCCCTCCAGGCAAACCTGTGATCACCTCACATCCCTTTCCAGGAGGACCTGGACAACAGCCTTGTGGAAGGTGCAACTCGGGGACAGCCACAGCTGTGGGTGGGTCAGGGTAAAGCAGAGTAAGACGGCTCAGACCTGGGGTGTGCACGTCACCAGAGAGCAGGCAGGGCTGGACCACAAAGCTGGACAGACCCCAGACACACACGGCACTTGGGCCAGTCCGGCCAGCGGAGCACAGCAGGGGTAGTTCTGTCTGCAGGGCTCTAGGGGGAGCATCTGGGGAGCATCTTCCTGCCGTTCCACCATTGGAGTGTCTCCCTTCAACCGAGGCTGCTGGAGGTTGCTGGCCTGACAGTTGGCTGAGTTGTGCCAATCGCGGCACTAGGTTTCTGGGGGCACCCGAAGGTACTGTGAACCCTCAGGGAGAGGGAGTCGGGGCTGCCTTGATGCTCTCCCCCACCTCTCAAGAGTTGCGCCAGGCTCCCTGCCCCTAATGGTCATCACTCTGTGGCCCTGATTCCTGAATAAAACAGCAGCCACCACCTCTGTGGTGAGATCCTGTGCTGGGGTCCTCCTCTGGTGCTGTCAACTTCTCCATCCTAGCCTGGGGGATGGAGTGCAGAAGGTAGCCGGCTATCACTGACTCACTGGCCACTGTGCTGCGGGGGAGGGGTATCCCTAGCTCAGGCTCAAACTGGGCCCTAGACTCAGGCAGCACTCTCGCCCAGACCAGGTCCATGAGCTTTTCCTCACCACACCCTGGCAGGCGTGCCTGGGCCTGGGCCTGGGCCTGTGCACCTAGCAAGTCTCAGTAATCAGTTTCTGAATCAGCAAACAAGTGAAATCACAAAGGAATGAACAAGCATGTGGTCACTGACACACCCAGGCTCACCCAAACACGGGGTCTCAGTCACGAGACTACGGACTCTCACACCCAGTTCAGGTACTGGGTCCGCACTTGCACACGCACACACTACTGGGCCTTGCGCAGAGGCCTGGGCCGTAGCTGACCAGGGCTTCACAAAGACACATTCGCTGATTGGCCCCAACGTCATAGACAGTGCCTTTTAGACTTGTCCCTAAAGCAGAGGGGAGTTAGTCACCCCCCACCTAGGGCAAGTGGGTGTAGGGCCTGGGGTTGCCATACTTCCAGGGGCCCAAGAAATGTCTTCACTTTTTCAAGCAGAGGAAAATATTTACTCATAATGGAACATAGAATAATAACTTCAGTCTGGATGGTACCTGTCCTTGCACCAGCACAGTTTAAAATGCATTTTTTAATGTTTTTTTTTTTTAAGATTTTATTTATTTGACAGATCACAGGTAGGCAGAGAGGCAGGCAGAGAGAGAGGAAGGGAAGCAGGCTGAGCAGAGAGCCTGGTGCTGGGCTCCATCCCAGGACCCCGGGATCGTGACCTGAGCTGAAGGCAGAGGCCCCAACCCACTGAGCCACCCAGGTGCCCCTCATTTTTTAATGTTTTGAGGAAGGGGCCCACAAAGGTAAAAGTGCCCAAGGCCCACAGATGATATAAGGCAGCCATGCAGGAAAGTGTGCTCCCTCAGGATACGGTACCAAGATACCCAGACTCTGCTACCACACACAGACCTGCCCAGTGGGGTCTGCCACCCAAGCTTCCACCCCCACCCGGATTCAAAGAAAGCCACAAAGCCGGCCTGGTGTTGACCTTGTGGGCGGGGCTGCTTCCAGTCCAGCCCCACCTCCCACCAAGGCACTCTGTTAGGGGTGCCAAGGCAGTCCTCTGCGGGGCTCAGCCTTCCAACCCACAGCCTGCCCCTCAGCCCTCCCCCAGACTGGGTGGCGTGACCCCCACCCCCACCCCCTACAAAAGCTCAGAGTTTCCAGCAGCAGCTTCCTCTGAGTCTGGTGCAGCTGGGGCCAGAGTTGAGGAACAGAATCTTGCTGAGCCCTGCCTAGGCCCTCCCGCTGGGGTCAGGAAATCTGGAGGATGAGGCCCTTCAGCCCTGAGGTCAGCAGGGACAAGTGGGCAGACTGGTGGGTATACAAGAGGGTTGGGCTGACCTGTCCTTGGTTGCTGAGCATCTCTTCTTCCAATGGCTGGCCAGGATTCCTAGGGGAAGAGACAGGAAAGGATCCCCCCCATCAGTCAGGTCAGCCTGGGGGCCGAGGGCCTGGCTCTCAGCCGCACTTCTCAAAACAGAAGTGGTGGCTTCTGTGGCTCTTGGGGAAGGGGATTGGTTAGCGTAGGCCAAGGCAAAGCCTATGGGAGGCAAGAAGGCAGAGGTCCCACCCTCGAGGCAACTCTATGTGCCCTCCAGTGGCAGCGCTCCCCCTGCACGCCTTTCCTTCGCCCTCTGACCTCCCTGAGCCCTGAGCCAAGGTCAATGTTTACCCAAAGTGGAGCAGGGATGGATTAATAAGCAAGGGGCTTGGCCAGCCTTCTCTAAGCAGGGGTAAGAGTGTTCAGAACCTGCTCTCAGCTTTGCCTCCCCTGGCCAGGTTTCCCTAGACCCATCCTCTGCCATGGCAATCCACCTGCTTCCCACCTACGCCCTCTTCCTGAGCTTGCTCAGCATGGCTAAAGGCTCCAGGAGCCCCATGGTACCCAACCAGCCCTTCACCACCATCTGGAATGCAAACACGCAGTGGTGCCTGGAGAAGTACGGCGTGGACGTGGATGTCAGTGTCTTCGATGTGGTGGCCAACCCGGGGCAGACCTTCCGCGGCCCTGACATGACCATTTTCTACAGCTACCAGCTGGGCACCTACCCCTACTACACATCTTCCGGGGAGCCTGTGTTTGGTGGCCTGCCCCAGAATGCCAGCCTTGAGACCCACCTGGCCCGCTCCTTCAAGGACATCCTGGCTGCCATCCCTGCGTCCGACTTCTCAGGGCTGGCGGTCATCGACTGGGAGGCGTGGCGCCCACGCTGGGCCTTCAACTGGGACACCAAGGACATTTACCGGCAGCGCTCCCGGGCACTGGTCTGGGAGCAGCACCCCGACTGGCCAGCTCCTGAGGTGGAGGCAGCAGCGCGGAACCAGTTCCAGGAGGCTGCGCAGGCCTGGATGGCGGGCACACTCAGGCTAGGGCAAGCACTGAGGCCTCGTGGCCTCTGGGGTTTCTATGGCTTCCCGGACTGCTATAACTATGACTTTCGAAGCCCCAACTATACTGGCCAGTGCCCACCGGGGGTCAGTGCCCAGAATGACCAGCTGGGGTGGCTTTGGGGCCAGAGCCGTGCCCTCTATCCCAGCATCTACCTGCCTGCAGAGCTGGAGGGCACAGGGAAGGGACAGATGTACGTGCGGCATCGCGTAGGGGAGGCATTCCGTATGGCTATGGGTGTTGGGGACCCCAGTCTGCCGGTGCTGCCCTATGCTCAGATCTTCTATGACGGGACGAACCGCTTTCTGCCCCTGGTGAGTCTCCTATGACCCCACCCACCTTGTAGCCTACTTTGTCAGGCATTAGATCCAGTAAGGGAGGCCACACAGCCTTGGGGCACTTTTGTCCATTATTCCATTCCTTGAGTTCCTACTGGGTGCCAAGCTCTGTGCTCAGCAATGTTTTGGCCTTCATCACGAAGATGGAGTGCCTGCTGCATGGCACTCACAGGCTACAGTGACAGGCTTGCCTCTTGCCACGGGAGACTAGGGTGGCCCCCGGTGGGGGTTATGAGTTATTTGTCCCATCCAGTGGTGTTACAGCAATCTGCTGTGGGGGGTAGGGAGGAGAAAAGCTGTGCTTTTTTCTCAGAGCTGTGCTGTCCCTTTCCCCAGGATGAGCTGGAGCACAGCCTGGGGGAAAGTGCAGCCCAGGGAGCAGCAGGAGTGGTGCTCTGGGTGAGCTGGGAGAACACAAAAACCAAGGTAAGCTCAATGAGCCCAGGATGGGGGGTTAGGGTGGGGGCAGGGGTGGAGCTGCCAGGCTGATTGGGAAGACCCTGGCCTGCCTTTTCTATCCCTGCAGTCCTGGCTGGGACAGCAGGCTGGAGGCCATGCACTATTGTTGTGTGTCCCTGATGCTCCTCCTCCCACTCAGGAATCCTGCCAGGCCATCAAGGAGTACATGGACATCACACTGGGGCCCTTCATCCTCAACGTGACCAGTGGGGCTCTTCTGTGCAGTCAAGCCTTGTGCTCAGGCCATGGCCGCTGTGCCCGGCGCCCCAGCCACCCTGAGGCCCTCCTCATCCTCAACCCCACCAGTTTCTCCATCCAGCTTGCTCGTGGTGGCCGGCCCCTGACCTTACAAGGTGCCCTCTCACTTGAGGATCAGATGCGGATGGCTGTGGAGTTCCAATGTCGCTGCTACCGTGGCTGGAAGGGAGCACGGTGTGAGCAGCAGGGCACGTAGTGACTGGTCATACACCAGGATACACACATGGAGCTCCTGTTTACCTTAAAAATAAAGTAGTTATTTTACCAGCAAAAATGGGTTTATTTGGGAACAGGAAAGTAGTGCCATTTGGGACATGCGACCTGTTACAAAACCATGGGCAAGTCTGGAGAACAAAGAGGAGGAATGCTGTTTTAGAGAGGAAAGGGGGTAGTTGGAAGGGCCTGTTACAGAAAATCCACTGGAGTAAACTGGGAGTTCGAAGGGTGGTGGCAATGTCTTTTCATTGAGTTATGAGACTCTTGTTGGCTGGGCTGTTGTCAGGTAATGAAAAAACCTTTCCTCCCATTGCAGGTGTAAAGTAGGCTCCTTCCTGTTGGGTCTGCAAAGGGCTGCAAGGAGTGGTATGTCTGAGTTCCCCCTTCTAGCCTCTCGACTTCACTTTATTTTATTTTTAATTAACTTATTTGGCAGAAGGAGAGAAAGAGCAAGCACCCAAGCAAGGAGAGCAGCAAAGGGAGAGGGAGAAGCAGGGTCCCCGCTGAGCAAGGAGCCCAGTTCAGGACTCGATCCCAGGACTCTGGGATCATGACCTGAGCCGAAGGCAGACACTTAACCAACTGAGCCACCCAGGCGTCCCTTGACTCCATTTTAAATGAGGTTTTCTTTATTTGATTTCACAGCCTAATGCAGTCTGAGCCTGACCACAGCTTTCTGAAGTACAGGCTATCACACTAGCCATGGTCACAGTCAGGAGTACTCTCAGAGACCATCAACACCACATGCCTGCACCTGCATACATGTTTACAGGCCAGGATAGCTGAAGGCTCTAACTCCAGCACCCACCCAGCAAGGTCATAAACATCTCCAGAGACTCCAGAGACACTGAGCCCAGTCTTTTTTTTTTTTTTTTTAAGATTTTATTTATTTATTTATTTGATAGAGATCACAAGTAGGCAGAGAGGCAGGCAGAAAAAGAGGGAGAAGCAGGCTCCCCGCTGAGCAGAGCGCCCGATGTGGGGCTTGATCCCAGGACCCTGAGATCATGACCTGAGTGAGTCAAAGGCAGAGGCTTTAACCCACTGAGCCACCCAGGTGCCCCCTGAGCCCAGTCTTTAAGCTGTAACAATCATGACATTGTAGCAAACTGACATTCACTGGGGACCTACTCCTCCCAAGTTCTATGTTAAGCATTTTAAGTGGAAAAACTCATTCAATCCTAACATGAGGTTGTGAGGAAACAGGCACACACTAAAAGGGTAAGCACTTTGCCCAAGGCTGCACAGCCAGAAAAATATGAGAAGCTTAGGTGGAACCCAGGCTGTCTAGCCATAGAGGTAAAGCCCTTTGGCTCCTCCTGTGTGTTGACAGTAACAAGCCCTGCACGCAACCTGAACCTGCTCACAGGTACCACCCTCGCAAATAAAGCAGACATGATTCTTGCTTCAAGAGCTATTAAGCGCCTAAAACGTACACGCGCTGGGATGCAGAGAGCACAGGAAAGGCTAGTCTCTCTCACTCTGTCCTGATGTCTGTCCAAGGACGGCTGCTTCCGAGTATGGGACCCACATTTCAGGAGGAAGCTCCGTTTCTACACAGAACCCTTTTACCCCTGGAGGCCAACGGGGTCCGAGACCTGCCTGAGCCTAGGGTGGGGCAAGACAAGGCAAGGCGGAAGTAGAACCAGGTGGAGGAGGGGCCCACCCGATCAAGGCTTTGGCGAGATGGGTCCCGGCAAGGCCTCGGCCGAACGGAAACCGGGAGAACTTAAGCGGTGCCCAGGAGCCAGAAACTTCGCCTGCCTTGAGCAGGGCACGGTCGAGGAGGAGGTGGAGCCTGCGCTGGGTCACAGCGTTGCTGCGCACGGAGCCGGGAGCTGTGGATTGGCTACGGCAGGAGAGACAGAGGCGGAGCCAGGGCAAAGACCCGACCTGCGTCGGCCCCGTGTTATGACGCGCTGAACCGGGGGCGGAGCCTAAGAGGTGACGCGCGGAGGCGGGGTGGGATCTGGCGGCCTAGGGAAAATCCGGACCAGGTGGGGCGCTGCGGGCCGCGACGGCTGCAGTGCGTCCGCCACACCACTAGGGGCCAGCGCGGGCGGTCGGAAGAATCCAAACCACAGAGCGAGAAACCGGCCAGCGCGGAGCGAGGACGCGGAGCATCCCAGATCTTGCCTTCAACATGTCAGTACCTCCCTCTTCCCATGCGCAGCGTGTTCGTCCTCAGTGTCTCCCGTCCGCCCCACGCGTGCGGCCCTCAAGTGGCTATGCCGCCCCGCACGCCTTCCCTGCGTCTGTCGTTCCCTCCCAGAGCATGCCGAGCCACACCCACCCAGAGTCCAGCTCCCGAAGCAACCCCCTCCCAAAAGCTCCACGGTTTGTCACCCACTAGGAGGGAGGGGGAAACAGCCACAGGACAGCCTTGCCGCCTCTCCCTGAGAATACATGAGCCCCGCCCACAGTAGGTGGGGTCGGCACTGAAAGGGTTAAGCCCGCGGGGACGTCTGGGGTTCCAAGCCTGCGGGCGGGTCCTGGGGCTTCCTCCCTCTAGGAAGGCTGCGGCTGCTGAGGAGGTAGCTGATGCAGGTGAGGGGCTCACAGCCCTCTGAGTGGGATATAGTGTGTGGGGGTGGGGGCTCCGACCTGGGCATGACCAGTGTGGAATTGGCCTCAAGCTTAGGGGACCTTCTTGGGAAGGTGGGGAAGGGGAGCTAGGACGTCATCTCTGGAGCAGGTGAGTAAAAGCGTGCGGCCCAGCGGATACCCCACCACCAGAAATCCCCCAGCATAGACCCTCCTGGCAGCAGGGCCTGCGGTCGAATGGGCAAACAATGGGATTTAGGCGCAGGAGGTCTGAGCACCCAACCTGGTGGCCGTTGGACACCCTTGTGGATTTAGGAAGGAAGCTGTGGTCCTTATCTAGGGTGACTACGAAACTCAGGCCAGGGGGAACCAAGCCTGCAAGAGCCACATTGCTGTGGGACTGTGAGCCAGGCCCCTTGCAAGTGTTGTTGGGGCCCCATCTGAAGGGTGTCTTTGCCCAAGCAAAGTGTCCTGAGCTGCACAATGTCGGGGAGGGGGCAGTGGACTCTGTGCTGCAGCCAGGGAAGGCAGTTCAGGGAAGGAAATCCGATCCTAATAGATGGGTGAGTCGTGCCCCAGGATTGCTCAGGTAGCAGGCATGGCCCAAGCAGCCAAAAAGACCAAGAATGTAGGGAAAAGGAAGGGACAGAGAGCTCTTGGGGTTAGCTGTGTTTCCTCCAAAGAGAATTCTGAATGGGCTAAAGTAGGGGGTGTTGGTGTCTAGTTTGCATGTTCTGTCTGATGGCCAGCCAGCCATGGTGGTAGGACTAATCCACTGTCCTGGGGAGGACAAAGTTGTAGCCACAACAGGCTGGGGCCAGGACTTTTGGGTTCTGCCCCAGCCTTAGCCTTTGGCCTCCCTCCAGTGTGGGGCAGGACACGCTGGATCTGTTTCCTCTGCTGTCCACCTGAGTCAGGTATAGGGGATGGTCTCCAGATTACCTGTGTCATCAGGTGAGTATAGGGACAAGGTATAGTTTAGTAGTTGCAGAATGCTTGGGTTCCCTAGCACTCTGTCAGCCCCTCCCTGCCCCAACCCTGTCCTCCCTCCTGGTACAGCTTAATGTGGTTATTGTTCATAAGAGGAGCACCTTTGTGGTCCGAGGAAATACTACTGTCTGGAAACCGTGCTCTTAATCCCTAGCCTTCCATTGAGCCACCTGCAACCCAGCAGGGTATGACTTTGGCTCTCAGCCTGACTCAGCTGAGCCTAGATCCTACATGTAGACCAGAGCTCACTCTGAGCCCTGCCCCCCCCAAAGCTGACCCCTACCCTAGACCGTGCACACCAGATAGAGCTGATCTTGAGTACCAGCCCAGTCGAGCTGACTCTGGATCCTGCATGCCAGCCAGAGTTGACCCTGAGATCCAACCTGGCCGCGCTGACCGAGGATCCTGCACACCAGAGCTGACCCTGAGCCCCAGGCTAGCTGAGCTGACCCCGGGTTCTGCATGCCATCCAGAGATGACCCTCAGTCCTGGCTCCACTGAGCTGACCCTGGATCCTGCACACCAGCCAGAGGAGACCCCAGCTCCCAACCTGGCTGAACTGACCCTGGAGCCTGTGCACTGCCGACCTGAGCTCCTGGATGCCTGTGCTGACCTCATCAATGAGCAGTGGCCCCGAAGCCGAGCCTCCCGCCTGCACTCCCTGGGCCAGTCCTCAGATGCCTTCCCCCTCTGCCTGATGCTGCTGAGCCCCCGCCCCACACCCGAGTCACTCCCCATTGTGGTGGGTCATGCCCGCTTATCACGGGTGTTGGACCGGCCCCAGAGCCTCCTGGTGGAGACAGTGGTGGTGGCCCGGGCTCTGAGGGGCCGTGGCTTTGGCCGCCGTCTTATGGAGGGCCTGGAGGCTTTTGCTCAGGCCCGGGGCTTCCGCCGGCTGCACCTCACCACCCACGACCAGCTGCAGTTCTACGCCCACCTGGGCTACCAGCTGGGTGAGCCTGTGCAGGGCCTGGTTTTCACCAGCCGACGGCTGCCTGCCACCCTGCTCAAGGCCTTCCCCAGAGCACCCCCTCCCCGGCCACCCTGCAAGCCTCTTAGTCTAACTGCCCAGACTGCCCCAAGAGCCCCCAAGGGGCCGGCACTGCCACCACCCCCTCCCCTGCCTGAGTCCTTGACCACCTCACCCCCACCTCCTGCGAGGCCCCCTCCACAAAGTCTGCTGGAGACACAGTACCAGGACCTGAGAGGATGCCCCATATTCTGGATGGAAAAGGACATCTGAGGGCTACCCATGGCAAAGCACTACTGTCTACAGGGTCGATGGACTGCTTAGGACAGTACCAGCCTCATATAGCCTCAGTACCCCCATTGGCCATAGCTCAGTCCCTAGAACCTGGAAGCTGCTTGTTTCCCAAGCACCAGCAAGGCTGGGAGAGGCTCCACAGCTGGGGCTCGGAGCTGTCAGTGTGGCTGAATAAAGGCTTCTGATGGGTGCGGCTGTGACAGTGTATTTGTTGACCCACTCCCACCCCCCATCCTTATCTTAGATCACTGTCTCTGTAAGATCCTTGGGATCCACCTTGGCCCTGGACCCTGGATGAAGGGAAGCCTAACCTTTACCCCTCCCATTCTGCCAGGCCACTGTGACAAGGTGTCTGTCTGTTCCCTTCCATGTTCACTCATCACCATTCACTGAGCACCTACTGTGTGTCAGGCCCTAGACTGGGCCCCGGGCAATGAGGAACTAGACTGATAGGGCCTTGATCCTGCCACAGGCATACAGTGGCAGGATCTATGTTGGGACAATGGGAACCTAAATACCTTCAGTCCATTTGGAAATCCGGGAGAGGTAATGTCACAGCAGAGATCTGAGTGCTAAGTAGGAGTCAAGTCAGGCAAGGGGGAGGGTGTTACGTGTTCCTGGGGCAGGGAACAAGATGGACAGAGGACAGAAGGGGACTGGTGAGAACTGTGAGTAGGCAAGGTGTCAGAGGGCACAGTGGTCCCATGACAAAGAGGGAGAGCATGGGAGGGGAGCTGCCCAGGCCGATGCATGGCGTGGCTGGTTTGAGGGGGCTAGAGGACTACAGGGGGGCCATATTTTCCCCATCCCCTCATCCTTGTGGGGAATAGTGGGGGAGTGTTCCTAGCTTTCCAGGCTGTGTGGAAGGTATGGCCATGGAATCGGACTCTAAGCTCACAGCTCCTCTCTCCTGCAGGTTTCCATCCCTGGGGCATGATCATGCTGCTGGGCCTGGCCCTAGTGCTCGGAGTGGCCCTGTGCCTAGGGTTTGGCCAACCCCTGGTGTGGGCTCCTGAACACCCCTTTTCTGTGCTGTGGAACATACCCTCAGCACACTGTAAGACTCGCTTCGGCGTGCACCTGCCACTAGAGGCCCTGGGCATCACAGCCAACCGTGGCCAGCGTTTTCATGGCCAGAACATCACCATCTTCTACAAGAACCAGCTTGGCCTCTATCCCTACCTTGGGCCCGGGGGCACAGCTCACAATGGGGGTATCCCCCAGGTTGTCCCTCTTGACCGCCACCTGGCACGGGCTGCCTTCCAGATCCATCGCAGCCTAGGACGTGGCTTTGCTGGCCTGGCAGTGCTAGACTGGGAGGAATGGAGCCCACTCTGGGCTGGAAACTGGGGCCGCCGCCGAGCCTATCAGGCAGCCTCATGGGCTTGGGCACAGCGGGTATTCCCCGACCTGAGCCCCCAGGAGCAGCTCCATGAGGCCCGTGCTGGCTTTGAGCAGACAGCCCGTGCCCTGATGGAGGACACACTGCGGCTGGGCCAAGCCCTGCAACCCCATGGGCTCTGGGGTTTCTACCGCTTCCCAGCCTGTAGCAATGGCTGGCATGGTATCACTTCCAATTACACGGGACACTGCCACCCAGCTGCCCTTGCCCGCAACACCCAACTTCATTGGCTCTGGGCTGCCTCCAGTGCCCTCTTCCCTAGCATCTACCTCCCACCCAGGCTGCCACCCATCTACCACCAGGCATTTGTCCGAAACCGCCTGGAGGAGGCCTTCCGTGTGGCCTCTGTTGGACACCCACATCCTCTGCCTGTTCTGGCCTATGCCCGCCTCACACACCGGAGCTCTGGAAGGTTCCTGTCTCGGGTGAGTAAAAGTTGAGATCTAGGGGTCTGAGTGGGGAGGCAAGGCCCTGACTGAAGAGAAGACCTTGCCCCAGGGGAATTTGATGGGGAGGCTCTGATCTAGTTCTTCCTGGGAGGTCCCATTCTGGAGCATCTGAAAAGGGAAGTTTGGCTCTGCCTTGGAATATCTTGAGGGGGAAGGCAAGCCCAGCCATTGGAGCCCTCGTCTGAGGAGAAACATCTTCTGAGTGGAGGACCGGAGAAGCCACTTAGAGGCTCAGTGCCAAGGAATCTTACTCTAGATGTGAAACCTGATCATGGCGATAAGCCAGAAAAGTTTCTCAAAGGTGGAAGTAGGCCCAGTTGGATCTGGCCAGTTTAGCCCTGGCTTAGCTGTTCTTTGCCTCCAGGATGATCTTGTGCAGACCATTGGTGTGAGCGCAGCACTCGGGGCAGCCGGCGTGGTGCTCTGGGGGGACCTGAGCTTCTCCAGCTCTGAGGTGAACATTGTCCCTCCAACCTGCCATGCAGCCCATGCTAGAATCCCAGGGTTGGGGAAAAGACCATGTCAGAGCCACAGAGCAGGAGCACTGATACATCATTCCCCTTTCTTCAGGAGGAGTGCTGGCATCTCCATGACTACCTAGTGGGCACCCTGGGCCCCTATGTAATCAACGTGACCAGGGCAGCCATAGCCTGCAGTCACCAGCGGTGCCATGGCCACGGGCGCTGTGCCTGGCAAGATGAAGGACAGCTGGAAGCCTTTCTGCACCTGCAGCCAGATGGCAGCCCTGGACCCTGGGAGTCCTTTGGTTGCCGTTGTTACCTGGGCTGGGCTGGCCCTACCTGCCAAGAGCCCAGGCCTGAAGCAGCAGCATAAAGCCAGAAGTTACCTGCTCCTGTGTCTCTTGTCCCTGCTGCCATATGTCTCTTGTCCCTGTCCCACACTTGTTCTATTCAGTTTATACTCAGTCCTCCCACACACACCCTCCACATCCCATGGGACCCCTGGGAAGTGGAAGGGGCCAGAAAAAAAATGGTTTACCCCATTTTACCTTATTATTATTATTTTGCTTGCACCATTTCAAAACCAAAGTTCCTCTGAGATCACTGGATCCCTTCTGATAAGAAAGCAGCCCAAGGGAGAGTCAGCGTTTCAGATGGTTAGGGTTGCCAGCCCAGAGCTCTGTTCCAACTCCTCACCAAGTCCATGGAAAGGTCATAGGAGACCCATCCAGGGACAGGTAGGCTCCAAGATCTCGGCTAAGGTCTGTAAGTGCTAAGCTGTTGTCTTTCCTCTGCTTCATCATAAAGTCACTTTTTCTTTCACTGCCTAAGGTTTGACTGTTTACTCAGTTCTACCAAGCCCCACGCTCTTTCTGTGGCGAACGTCCAGCCTCAAGTGCCAAGAAATGCAGGTCCTGCCTGCCTTGGTAGGCTGCTCCAAGGCCGCAGCTTCAGAGTTAATGACTGTGCTGGGAAGCACATGGACACGGGAGGAGGGGTGGGTGACCGCAGGGCATTGTGGGTGCATAGTTCGGCGAGAGCGTCGTGGGCTTTTGGGTCTCGGGAGTACACTACAATTCCCGAGATGCTCTGCGCCCACCCGGCCGGCCGTCATTTGCGCGCACAGCCCCCTGGGACTAGTAGTTTCAGCCGCGTGGATGTGGGCCTGAACCCAATGGCCAAGAACTCACATTCCCGGCCACCCGTTTAGCAGGGCGGGGCGCTCCGACCCGTTTGGCAGGGCGGGGCGCCTCGCGAAGATGGTGTCGCGTGTGGCGTGTGGCTCCCGTCGTCTGCCCAAGTCTCAGCTTAGCCCAGCGGCCGGCGTCTCGCCGGTCTGGAGCCCTCACCCGCCGGGTCCCTGACCCCGCGCCCTCCGCGCGCCCGCGCTCCTGATTCCCGGCATGCCCCGCGCCCGTAAGGGCAGCGCGCCCCGCAAGGGCGCCCAGCGCCGCGGAGCGGGTAAGTGGCGAGCAACTAGTGAACCGCGAGCGGGGTCCTGCCTGGCTTTCCCGTCGGTGTCCCGGAGGGTCCTGAACAGAGACTTCTCCCTCGACCAACCTGGCGCTGCGTCCCGCAACTCCCCCGCCGTCGACACGTGCCCCAGGAGGCAGCGGCCACGTGGGTGTCCAACTCTAGCGCACTGCTTGCAGCTCCGGAGCTCGCGTTACCGGCCCTAAACCGGTGGGCGCCTCCCCGCCTCAGTTTCCCGCATTGCCGCCGCACCCCAGTTGCTTCCTATGGTGGACAAACCGCCGAACAGAGCAGGAAGCCTGTCCCCCTCGCCACTACCTGGTGCTTTCCTGGACTGGACTAGGAAATTGGAGGGAGGCCTAGCCTGCCGGGGAGTACTGAAGGGATCGGCTATAGGGAAGTTGCAGGATTACGGCTTTGGTGGGCCTGGCACGGCTTTGGTGGGCCTGGCGGGAGGGTTGGGGAGTGCCCTGGAGCCCGAGGCGGCTCTGAGACTTATCAGCTTCCAACAGGAGTGTGTTTTGATGCAGTAAACACATATGTTTACTCTTCAGGAATGGGGTGCCTGCTATGCACAGCTCAGACTTGGCCACAACCCTAACAGGACTTGGGTGTGGGGGTATCTAAGAGGGTAGCCACATTCCAGAAGGGTTGGTGCTGTGGGATAAGTTCATTAAATGGTGTCAGCTCCACACTTAGGAACCAAGGAGTTCTGGAGGGGCTTGTGGGTGAATCCCGAGAAGGTGAAGAAGAGAGTGCTATGCAGAGGGAAAAAGTTGTGCCAAGCCCTGGCATCTGGAGGGAGCACATGAGGGAGGCTGGGCTGCTTTGGCTGGTTAGGGCAGTAAGAGAGGAGGTGAGGAGAGGCCTGGATGCATGCTCAACTTTGTCCAGCAGGCACATGGAGTATTTAGTTCCTGAGAATTAGGATCAGCCTGGTGACCAGAACCCATCTGGGGCTCTGTTGCAGCAGCTGCCCTTGCCAAAGTCAGCCCCTGACCCTGGGCAGAACCCCCACACAGGAGTGTACGTTATGCTGACCCTGACATTCTCCTTTGTTTACCTATTTTCAGGGACTCACGGGGTCAGGGGTCACTCCATTTTCTGCATTTCCCAGGATCAGGAGGGTGCTGTGTGTCCATTCACCCAAAGCTAAAGGCTTGGGATGGTCCAGGGGGATCTCAGAAGACAGTATGCTTGAAGCCTGGGGCAGCCACCCACATCCACTAGGAGCTGGGCTTCTGCCCCAGGGCAGATAGATGATGTTGGCCCACAGAAGAGCCACAACTAGTTGTTTAGTTATTATCTATACCAGATATAGATATATATTTGCTATACCAGAAGAGTCCTTTAGCATCTCTGTTTTGCACATGAAGAAATTGAGGGGGTAAAGGCTAGGTATTTGACTTGGTTACACCTCTTTTAAGATAGGAAGCTGGAATTTGAACCCTGTGTGTGTATGTATTCTATATATACAGATCCTATAATTAAGCCCCTGACCTTTGCCCTGGCCATTTTTAGGCATAATCTGGGCGAGTAGCTGAGCTCTCCCAGGATTTGCCTAGAAATAACCCCACTCCAGGCTCAGCCACAGGCTTAGGTGGGGCCTGTGCAGCCCTGTCTACCGCTACCAGGCTCTCAATCTCTGTAAAGCACACTGTAGTCTCAAGGAGGCTCTACTCACCAAGCCTGCCGGGTTTTCCTCGGCTGGACCTCGCGTCTGATGTTCTCCAGCTGATGGACCTCATTTCCCTTTCTCCTCCTTCCTGGCTCAGTGTTCCCTGAATCCCAGACCCGGTGCCCCATGCCACAGTCTCTGTTTCCTCATCTCTGAAAGGGGCAGGATTTTATTCTCGTGGGCTTATGAGGTTGGGTGAGGTACCCCCCAGCCATCCCTCATCAGTGGAGGCAGGCCAGGTGCTGCCACAAATGTGTCCAACCTTTCCCAGGTGCCCGGAGCAGTACCCAGGCTGACTCAGGTTCCAGTGAGGACGAGGCCGTCAGTGAGGCCCGCAGCACCACCAGTGAATGCCCCAGCCTCCTTAGCACTGCAGCCGAGGACAGCCTTGGTGAGAGCGGGTGGGAGGTGGCAGGGCCTCTGTGGGGATTCCCTGGGATAGGTCAAGACACAGGGCTGACCCGCTGACCTTGCAGGGGGGGATGCCGCGGAGGAGCAGGGCCAGCAGGAAGACCTTGAGGAGAAGTTGAAGGAGTATGTGGACTGCCTCACAGATAAGAGGTACCCCTGACTGCTGGCCAACCCCCACATCCGTGTCCTTGCTCAGCCCATGCCAAGTGTGACCCAGTAGGGCTGGCCCACAAGGTCCCCTCTCTTCGTCCCCCAGTGCCAAGACCCGGCAGGGTGCTCTTGAGAGCCTTCGCCTGGCCCTGGCATCCCGCCTACTCCCCGACTTCTTGCTGGAGCGCCGCCTCACCCTGGCTGATGCCTTGGAAAAGTGCCTCAAGAAAGGTTGGGCCCTGGGGGCTCAGGGGAGACCTGAACTGGCTGGGTGCTGACCCTTGCTGCATGGGCTGACCGGAAAGCATTTCTCCAGGGAAGGGTGAGGAGCAGGCGCTGGCCGCTGCAGTGCTAGGCCTGCTCTGCGTGCAGCTGGGCCCTGGACCCAAGGGCGAGGAGCTCTTCCACAGCCTGCAGCCCCTCCTGGTGTCTGTGCTCAGTGACAGCACAGCCAGCCCTGCTGCCCGGCTCCACGTGAGTGTTTGAGGCTCTGTGACCCCCTTCCATCCCCTAGTTCCCAAGCAGAGAGGTGGGTTCCACCTGCCTTCAGGCTCCCCTACTCTAAGGGTGAGCCCTGTGGCCAGGAACCCAGGCTCACTCTCTGATTGTGGCATGGCTTTGCCCCCCTTCCCACAGTGCGCTTCTGCTCTTGGCTTGGGGTGCTATGTGGCTGCTGCCGATGTCCAGGTAAGTCATCTCCGGGCACAGGTAATAGAGCACCTAGGCCCTGGCTCTACCCCTGAGCCATTCCCACTGGCTCCCTGTGTCCCTAGGACCTGATGTCTTGCCTCAACTGCTTGGAAAGCGTTTTCAGCCGGTCCTGTGCAGTGGGTGGCTCCACAGTCCCTGTGGTCCCTGCCAGCCAGCATGGCCTACTCTGCGCTGCCCTGCAGGCCTGGGCTTTGCTCCTCACCGTCTGCCCCAGTGCCCATATCAGCCACATCCTGGACAGGTAAGTGACTGCTCGCTGTGAGTGGGAGGGGAAAGGCAGCAAGGCCCCGGCCCACACATAGCTCAGCCTGCCCCTTCCCCAGGCAGCTGCCCCGGCTGCCCCAGCTCTTGTCCAGCGAAAGCGTGAACCTGCGAATTGCTGCCGGCGAGACCATCGCACTACTCTTTGAGCTTGCCCGGGACCTTGAGGTGTGAGGCGGAGTGGGGGAAGGGAAGGGATGGGGGCCTCCTGACACCACCTGTCCAACCTAGGCTGGATGCAGGGGACATCGCAGAAGTTAGGGCAGCCCTAGGTCGTGACAGAGGGGAGGTCACCCTAACACAGACTCAGATGCCGGGTGCTGTGGTGGGGGCTTTGAGAGGGGTGTCTGACCCCAGATAGGGGCCAGGAAGGGATTCAGGGGGACCAGGCAAAGGAGGAAACCACTTTGGCCGTGAGAGGAAGGGTTTGGGCAGCCCCATGTTGAGAGCATGCAGGACCTGGGCTTCTGCTCACACACCCTCCGTTGCTCCCGCTGCAGGAGGATTTTCTGTACGAGGACATGGAGGCCCTCTGCAGCGCCCTGCGGACCCTGGCCACCGACAGCAACAAGTACCGTGCCAAGGCTGACCGGCGGCGGCAGCGTTCCACCTTCCGTGCCGTGCTGCATTTCGTTGAGGTACGTGTGAGCACGTGTGTCCTGGTGAGAGTGCTCCCTGGACACAGCCGCTGAGCCCTGTTCTGTGGGTCCCCCTATGCTGCAGGGTGGGGAGTGTGAGGAAGAGTCCATCCGCTTCGGCCTCGAGGTGCTCTATGTGGACAGCTGGGCGCGGCGCCGTGCCTACGCTGCCTTCAAGGATGTGCTGGGATCGGGCATGCACCACCACCTCCAGGTGGGAGGACGGACGGGGAGAGGTTGCCCAGCTTGGCTCTTGTGGACCAGCCTCAGCTCACTGCCCGTTTCATCCCCCAGAACAACGAGCTCCTCCGTGACATCTTTGGCCTGGGCCCTGTGCTGGTGCTGGATGCCGCCGCCCTGAAGGCTTGCAAGATCTCACGTTTTGAGAAGGTTTGCACCCTCGGGCACCCTTCTCTTCCCCATGTTCCCATGGCCTCGAGGCCCAGAGCTCTGCAGGGGCTGGAGGAAAGGGCTTGGGCCTCCCCTTCCCTGGCTCACCAGAGCCTTGCTCGCTGCCCCCACTCCAGCACTTGTACAACGCTGCTGCCTTCAAAGCACGGACCAAGGCACGCAGCCGCGTGCGGGACAAGCGGGCAGACCTCCTCTGAGGCGGGGCCAGCAGAAGAGACTGTCCACACCCGTGCCTGTGTTTTTAACAGAAGACACTGCAACAACTCGTCCCTGCCAGGAATCATCGCTTTATTTTTTTAATGACAAAACCAAAAACAGACATGGGGATGGGGTGGCCAGAGGCCAAGGCAATTGGGATCCTGGCCCCTTGCCCCTGCCCACAGCGCTGTGGCCTCTCCCTGCCCTGTCCCAGGCCTGGCCAGATGTGTGCTTATCCCAGAGCTGTGGGACACATGGTAGGAGGGCTGCCCCTTGCTCTCCTTCCTCGGGCCCTGCTCTTCTGGGATGACCCACATCCTTGAGAGGAACGGCATCTGCCAAATGGCACCGAAACAGGTGGGGACACGAGGGTGCCTGGAATGGATCTATATGCTGATTTTTAAAGATTATTAGAGATAATTAAACTGAATGCTCAGCCTGCTGCGGCCATTAGCTCTGGGTATTTCCGCCTGCCCTCCCATCTGCCGCCCCCGTGGGCTCTGCACCATCTCCATCTCATCTTTGCCTTTTAAGACCGTCTCCTCAGGTGGCCGTCCTCCCCATCCTCAGAGTTTTCCTGCTTGAGTGCTGAGGCACTGGATCCCCACTGGGAGGCCTGGCAGAGTTTGGGCAACTGGGGTGGGAGCAGCTATTTCTAGATTTGAACCTACGTCTGGGGGAAGCCAGAAGCTGCTGACAGGCCACAGAAGGAGCCAGGAGGCTGGTATTGCTTCCTCTGACCTTGGGCCACCCAAACCAGGGCCTTGGCACCAGAAAACCTGCCAGCCCTGGCCTGAAGACAGGAGAGGCGGGGAGCATGTGGTCAGGTCAGACTCTGGTACAGAAACCTCACCAAGGAAGTGCAGAACGGTGGGTCAGGAGAAGCCTGCCTTGGCCACTTTATCCCCGCCCCCCCCATCCCCAAGCCCTGGTCCCATTGGTATCTCAGCTGGGTGCGGGGGCCTCGCTGGAGTTGAGCCTGCGCAGCTGGCTGAGGCTGGCCAGCCGGAGCCTGAGGAGCGTCTCTTCCTGGGTGTGCAGGGTGTGTGCCAACACGCGGAGAGACTCACTCTGCAGCACTGGGGACAGGCAGGAATGAGGGGGTCATCAGACCTCCTGCCACCCCACAGCTCCCCACCCTTCGCTGCCTCGGCCTCAGCAGCTGCTCCCTCCAACCATACAGAAGGAAGTGCCTTCCAGGCCCTGCTCCTCACCCTCAGTCCCCACTTGCTACCCACACCATCCATCTGTCTGTCCGTACCGCTCAGATAGACAGCCAGAATGGCGAGCGCCAGGCAGGTGAGCACCAGTAGTGCCAGCAGCATCAGGAAGCTTCCCCGGCCTTGCAGGGGACCACAGCCAGCCTGGGCACACAGTGACGGGGGCAAAATGCCCAGCAGCTCATCCCATGGCTGCGCTTCCTCAGCCAGGTAGGGGCGCAGCGAACCTGGGGGGCAGATGGGGCATCAGGAGGGTAGGGGGTGTACCTGCCCTCCTCCCTACTCCCAGTACATCAGTCCTGCCGCCCTGCCCCCCTCACCTCCGCTGTGCAGGTCACTGATGGACTCCACCTGGTGCAGCCGCACCTCCTGTGTGTGGCTGGGGGCCAGTGGCTCCCTGCTCCTGGAGCTCGCTGTCAGTGCCACAGTGTCTGCTGGGACAGGGCAGGACTGATTCAGCCAGCAGGCCACCCCCCACTCCCTTCTTTGAGGTGGCTTCCAGCAGCAGCAGGGACTCAGAGAAGATGGGAAAGGACAAAGGGAGGTTGGCTCCAAATGCCCCAAAAACCAACTCAGAAATGATCCTTGTTTGGGAACCAGGATGACCATGGAGCCCCCCTGGGCCTGGTAACACCCACGACAGCAGGAGGTACATCTGACTTGCTCCCTCTGCCCCCCCCCCGCCCCCCTGCCCAGTGAGCATCTCAAGGACTTTTAGGCATTCCTTTGCCTGCTCATTCCTAAAGAGTTAGCAGCCTTGGAGGGCTCAACTGACGGTGCATGAAATTTCATCCCTGCTTCTGCTATCAGTTTGTTCTGCAGACCCTGTGAGGTAGCCACCAGGCCAGACCCAGTGTCTGGCAACTTTGCATGCCCCACAGAAGCACCCCTCTCCTAGCTGGGTGCCACCTGTCCCCCAGGGCCTGCTTTAACGGCCTCTGAGATCTGTGATTCAGCTGTACTTCTGTGAACCCTGCTGTTTTCACTCAGCCTTGTAACAGGAGACCCGCCTTTGTTATCAAGCTGTTCCATAGGCTCCTGCCGCCTCCCTTTGAGGCTGCCTGGGCATTTAGGTTGTTTCCAGTTCCCTTCTGAAGCTAATAACCCCTAGGAAAGGACATGCATCAGCGAGTATGAAGGTTTTCCCCATTTTCCTAATTGTTAATAAGGACAGATTACTAGAAGCAAAGTTACTGGCTTAAAGAGCAGGGGCTTCTTTAAGCCATCATCAAACTGTCCTCCAGAATGGCTGTCCATAGCTCCCAGTAGGGTATATCACCACCTTTAGGCCTCTTCACTGAAAAAAAAAAAAATTACATACATACATGTGTACACATGTTTGCCAAACTGGGAGATGAGGAAGGGCCTTCCTTGACCTGTTTGATTGGGTTTCTTCCTTTTTCATTTAAAAGATTTTATTTATTTATTTGACAGAGATCACAAGTAGGCAGAAAGGCAAGCAAAGAGGAGGAAGCAGGCTCCCTGCTGAGCAGAAAGCCCCTGATCTGAAGGTAGAGTCTTTTTTTCTTTTTTTTTTTTTTTAAAGATTTTATTTATTTATTTGACAGAGAGAGATCACAAGTAGGCAGAGAGAGAGAGGAGGAAGCAGGCTCCCTGCTGAGCAGAGAGCCTGATGCGGGACTCGATCCCAGGACCCTGAGATCATGACCTGAGCCAAAGGCAGCGGCTTAACCCACTGAGCCACCCAGGAGCCCCTGAAGGTAGAGTCTTTAACCCACTGAGCCACCCAGGCGCCCCTTGATTGGGTTTCTTTGCCTGAAATACTTTCCTTATCCATTCCCAACCTCTGCCCACTTAGTCACTGGGGTGTCTACTTTTCTTGTGATTTCACTGATTTTTAGACCCATCAAAAATATTTTGTGGGGGCGCCTGGGTGGCTCAGTGGGTTAAAGCCTCTGCCTTCGGCTCAGGTCATGATCTCAGGGTCCTGGGATCGAGCCCCACATCGGGCTCTCTGCTCTGCGGGGAGCCTGCTTCCTCCTCTCTCTCTGCCTGCCTCTCTGCCTACTTGTGGGCTCTGTCAAATAAATAAATAAAATCTTTAAAAAAATATATTTTGTGACCCCTGGGGATAAAAATATATGTTTATAAAAAAATAAAAAAAAAAAAAAACCTAAAAAAAAAAATATATATATTTTGTGATTTCTAAAAAGTATACTTTTTTTTTTTTAAATAATCTTGGCTCCTTATACCTCCAGATACCCAGCTAGACACTAGATAACAAAGCAGGGGGGGCACTGAGGGAATTCCTGCTGATAGGGGCAAGGGTGATGGGACTTTCAGTCTGTCACTTTCAGAACAAGAACTCAGCCTTCATGATTTGCTTGAAATTGGCCCTTGATATGCCCCAGAGTAAAAAGAGATGCTGCCAGTCACGTTTGGGTGATGGGTTGGGGATCATAGTAAATTCCTCTCTGCAGCTGGCTCTGCTTTCCCCACACTTTTTAAAAATAATATTTACCTATTTGAGAGGGAGTGTTTGTGGACACAAGCAGGGGGAGGGGCAGGAGAGGGAGAGAATCTCAGGCAGGCTCCAACTCCCTGCTGAGCGCAGAGGGCTCATCTCACCACCCTGAGGTCATGACGTGAGCAGAAATCCAGAGTTGGGTGCTTAACGCACTGAACCACCCAGGTGCCCCTTCCTCACCCTTCCTAAGTTGAACTCGGATTCTGTTCATTCCCAGGGAAAAATTTGATAAACGTTGTTTGGACCCCAGATGGAGGCAAACATCTCCCATCACTACTGGGGACTGGGCACCCCGCCCCCATCCAGCTGAAATGTTGAAAATGTGGTAAGGGAGTTGACCGGCTGGGCCAGAGAAGCGTGGGGCAGCTGGTCAGCCCTGTTCGGCCCCACTGAACCTCTGTACTTGGGTGCAATGGGGCAGTTAGGCGAGTGGCCACCAAAGGCCTAACTAGCTCTAAGCCGCGCCAGGCCAAGGGATCCCAACTAGCCAATAGTTAGGTCCATTTTAGGCTCAAGCTGGAGGAGGCCGGAGATCTACCCACTCCCCGTCTCTGGGCCACATGCACAAAGGCTTCCTGCAACAGCCTACTCGGATCCCAGCTTCCTCCCTGAATGAAGAGCCTAGCTGGCCAGGCATCTGCCCTGCCCACACCCACTTGGGCACAGCCTATAGTTGACCAGGTAGCTCCCCCCCAACCCCTCCCTGTCCTTAGCAGGGGAGACAGGCAGGGCAGGAGAGGACATGGGGTTCCAGATGTGGTAAGCCCTCTCTCCATGCACAGGGGGTAGGTCCGTTAACTCAAGCTGGGACATGGTGACTGATGACTCACTAGTTAAGGAAGTGAGGTCAATGGGATGAGGCAGGGCTGCTCCAGAGTCCACAGGGTCACAGGACAGGGGACTTGCCCTCCCCCATTAATGCTCTCCTACCTTCCTGGGTCTCCTCAGGCATGGCGGGTGGTGGACAGTTGGGGGGCTGATAATAACACCCAGTAGCAGGACAGGATGAAGGCAGCAGTGGCTCCTCAGAGCCTGGAAAGGCTAGCGGCCTCCCAACCCAGGCCTAAAATAGGCCTGAGCTCAGCCCACTGGGCTATATTTAGAGGGGGCAGCCCTCAGCCCTGGGAATGGGTGGAGTGACCCAGTGGGGACTATCTAGCTGGTGATGGAGCCCAGACAAGAGCACACCTCCACTAATGCAGGTGCCCAGGGTCTTTCCTGGGGAACTCTGCCACCCCCGTATATGTACAGGCCTTGGTGTCTTTACCCAACGCCCCTCAGGGCAGCTGAGACCTGAGCCTCTCTACTCCCAAAGATCTCTACTCAAAGCTGGGTCATCTCTACTCCAAACCAATGGACAAGCACCTGGCCCTGTGTGACCTGCTGGCCCCAGGGACTGGGGTGATGGATAACGAGCAGGGGACATGAAGGCCCCCAGAGGGGGCGGAGACACACCTACACATGCAGGTACTCATGCTGGTCAGTGGGCAAACTTAGATTGAAGATTGGTATTTCCGTTAAAAAGCTTACAAGCTGGGGGAAGGGATTGCCCCCTCTCTGCCCTCCATTTCCTCATCTGTAAAACAGGAATGACAATGGTTCCTCCCTGGCACAGGACACAGGAGGATGGAAATACAGCCACATGTCAGAAGCACTTAGCACATGCAGTTTAGAACCCTCCTACTCTCCAAGGGTACACAAGTCACACACAGTGTATGAGGAGGCATGGTACCACTTACCCTTGAAGGGAGGAAGTGGCCCATCTTAGGGCCCACACTCTGCTATTGGACCCCTGAGGCCCTCCTTCCCAACTGGGACAAAGCAAGACAATAAGCTCTACCTCCTTAAACATCCCAAATCCATCACTTCACTGTATCACTGGCCTCCTTGATGTTCCTTGAGCACAGCAACCTTGTTTCTTGCCCTGGCTCTTCCTTCCAAGGCTCTCCCCTGGATACTCCCGCAGCTGGCTCCTTGTTTAGCTCAAATGTCACCCCCTCCTTGATGCTTTCTTACATTATTTTACATATCGCCAAATTGCATTTTCTTCATAGCACTCAGCCAAGAAATTCTATTATTCAGAATACGTTGTGTATGTCAGTAGGGCCCCGAAAGGTCCCCACGGAATCCCCTCAGTCACATGGAAACCATCTTTAATCCTCACCACAGCATCCTTAGCAGAAATTGAGGTCTAGAGACCACGAAGAAGTTGCCCAAGGCCACACAGCGAGACCTAGCACCAGCGGTTGCGTGCTGGGGCCGCTCCAGCTTCGGCTGATAACGTGTTTATTGCATTAGTACAGTCGGCCTGCCCCACCCCCACCCGCTCAGCCTGTTCACAGCTTTCTGCTCATCCCCCAGGGAGGAGGGCCTTCCCCGAGGGAGGGCACTCCGGGCTCCTCCTCCGCCCAGGTCGCTGCTCTGGAGCCCTCTTCTCTGCCTCCTCGCGACCAGCAGGACCCCGTGCCCGGCCTGGGCCGTCCCTCCCACGGCTACATTCAAAGGTTATCCTCTGTTAATAAATAAGCTGGCGAGGCAGCCCCTCGGCCAGGGCCTGTCGGTCGGTCGGTCGGTCGGTCGGTCTCCATCGGCCAGGGACCAGTGTGCCGGGCCCCGTAGCCGTGCGTCCCCCAGGGTCTGTCCTCCCGCTCCTGCCTGGAGTCGCCTTCCCTGTACCCAGCCCGGAGGCCGAATCACCAGTGCGCGGCGCTGCGGGGCCCCCGCTCTGCGCGCGGCTCGGGGGCGTGCCTTCGGCGGCTTCGGCCCTTCCTCCGCGATTCGGGAGGCGGTGGGCGCGACTCGGGCTGCAGACGACACATTCGCAGGGAGCTAGCGCCACCGCCGCCCGGCTCCACCAGCTGCAGGAAGTCCCGGTACCAGAGCTTGGGGCCTGGAGGGGCGACGGGCGCAGCCTCCTCGGTCCGGGCCAACCTTTCGGCCTGCGCTGCACTCAGCACGTGTAGCGCCAGGCGACGCAGCGGCTGCGAAAAGCCCTGCTCCACAGCCGCGCACAGGTACACGCCTGAGTCCCCGCGCCGCAGCCCGCGCAGCAGCAGCCCCCGCGTCACGCGCTCGGCGCGCTCCTCCGCAGCCACCTGCAGGCCGGGCCAGCGGGAGGCGGGGGCGTCAGGGTCGCGAACAGCGAAACCCCGCTCCAAGCCCGGCCGGGAGATGCAGAGGGTCACCGGCGGCCGAGCGGGAGTAGGATAGGGGCGCCCGCAGGGGCACGTTTGGAGGCTGGGGGCACTGGGACCGGTGGTCTGAGAGGGGATCCCCGTACTGGGCAGTACATGGGGGGTGGCTCAGGGAGAGCAACAGGAGGGGCGAGGGCGCGACTCCCTCTCGGGCGGGGGGGCTGGGTCTGGAGTCTATTTAGACTGAGGCCTCACCGGGAGGCGGCGTGCAGGGAAGAGACCAAACCAGGCAAGAGGGGCCGGTTAGGCGGAGTCTCACTGGGCGGGGCCGCACCTCGTCTACAGGTGGGAGCCGGCCCGAGGGCCTCATTGGCTAGGGCGGGACCTCTCCTGGATGTAGGGGCGGGGCCAGGGCCCGTTGAGGAGCCCAGCGCGGGAGGCTCACCTGGGTGCGGGCTGCCTCCCCTGCGCGCTGGAAGGTCCATTCCACGCGTGCCTGCAGCGAGCGGGGCTCACACTCTAGGAAGGCGCTGCCGCCCTCCACCCCGAACACCTTCCGCTCCAGCAATGTGGGATGGGATGAGTCTGGGGAGGGCAAGGGATTGTCAGATTCAGGCAGGGCAGGGCAGGCTGTGGCATCTTCGAAGGCCGCGAAGTCGGGGCAAGCTGGGGCACTCACCCCCGGAGCACAGCGTACTGGGGTCGCCGTTCTTCACGTCTTGCCGCCGAAACCGCCTGCGGGGAGCAGGGCACGTGGAACTTCCGTGAGCTCTTCTTCCTTTAGCCAGCCAGGTGCGGCAAAGGATTCCGGGTGGCCCGCCCCCGACCCGGCCCACCTTTTAGCGCTGGGCTGGAAGCGCGTGCACGCGGCCCCGTCCCAGGCGCAGTAAGGGTCACGCGCCAGGCAGCATTCGGCGCAGGCACGGCCATGGGCAGCACAGCGGTGCAAGGGGATCTGGGCCACTGCGCTCCGTGAGGCAACGTACAGCTGGTGCTAGGGGGCACGAGGGGCTCCGGGCTGACCGAAGGCAGCCCCGTGCCCGCCTCCCACAGGTCAGAGATCCCTTACCCCACTTGACAGATGGGAACACTGAGGTCTCAGGTCACGCAGTCTAGCGAAGGCAGAACCTATTCTCAAACCCGGGATTCGAACTACCAAGGGAGGCATGGGGGTTGGGGCACTCGGGGAACGTACGGGGTCCCTTTTACCCCCAAGCGTTCTGGTCACTTACTCTCTTAGAAGAGATTTGCATGCTGGTGATAGCAGCCGAGTCCTGAGAGGGAGGGGGAGCACTGGGATCAGGGATCAGTGGGGTGGGGTTACTCCAGGCAGGGGGGCACAGAGGTTGAGGTGAGGGGGATGGGGGGAGGCTAGATCTCACCTCAAATACGTGCAGCTCCTCCAAGAGCAGCCCCTCCCCGTTAGGCCGGCTGCCCTTGGGGACCGAGATCACCTTCAGCACTGTGCCAGCATCTGCAAGGATGAGGAGTGAGTGACTAACTCCTTGTGTTCCCTCATAGCTAGGGCTGGGGGGGGGTCTCCTCACTTCTGAGGCCTTTGCCCTCAACATGGTTGGGTCAGTGAAGAACATGGGTTGGAAGAATAAGAGCAGCATCCAGAAGGAGATGGGGGCATAACCTGGACAAAGATTCGAAGGTGAGCCTGGACAGGGGCAGCTTCAGTAACTGGCAGAGTCTAGACTGGGTTTAATGAATGGTCATGGCAGACCACTGACCTGTGCCAATGAAGAGGACGTCGTAGTGTCCGTCAGCAGCTGCCACACGGTCTGCAGTGATCTGGGTGAAGGTGTATCCGGCACCCACTTGTAGGAAGAGAGGGCGCCCACCCACGGGCAGGACTGAATTGTACATGAGAGGGTGGTTCCGGGCAAACTGAATGACGTCATCAGGGAAGTCCTTGGTAGAACTGAAGGTGCCGAAGGTCTTGCTGGGGCACTGGGCGGTGGGGAGGAGGCGCGACAGGGATGTGGGTATGAGGGTCTGGTGGCCCCACAAGAGACCTCCAGGAACTGGGAGTGGGGGTGCTAATGGATAGAGCCTTGCCCTGGGACTCTGAAGAGAGAAGACCCAGCCCTCCCTTTGGGAGTCTTAGGAGGAAATATGGCCTTCCTTTTAGAAGCCCTGTCTGATCAAATTGATGTTTATCCACCCATAACAAGAGGAAGAAACCACATTCACCAAGAAGATCCCAGACAAGATTCTCCACCCCTGAGACTTTGAGCAGATTGTGGTGGGAATCCTGGGGCTACGCACCATGCCTGGCCGGGGGTAGGGGACACGGCCCTGATAGGACACCCACTGGTGCAGGGGCCCTTCCTTGTGTGCAAAGGGCCCCAGAAAGGCACGGCGCACGTCGTTCATGCTATACATGCACACTGCAGAGCCTTGGAAGACGGTGCTGTGGGTGAAGGCAGGAGTAGAGTGAGGGGCCCAGAAGAGCCAGGCCAGTCCCGCCCACAACCTCGCGGCCCTCACCTGGATGTGGAGAAGACAGCATAGAGCAGCGGGCTCCAACGGTCCCTCAAGGACAGCAGGAACACATCCTCTGTGGGGAAGGGGCCCAGTTGGGGGAGGGCACACAGCCCTCAGTGTGGCCAGGCTCCCAGGTCTGGGGCACTGCGCTCCCTCTCCCCAACTCCATCCTCCACTCCTGGCACTCACGGAGCTGGTCGAAGTGCGTGTCACCCTCTGCACCAGGCACAGAGCACACCAGCCGTGCCTTCAGGAACGTGGTCCACTTGTTCACCAGGCTGCGCTGGCCACCCACATCATTCTGCGTGGCCAATCAGAGGGCGTGAGGGGGAGCCCCAAAGAGGCAAGAGGGCAGGGGTGTGGTCACAGGCTGTGGCCCAGGGACTCCTCACCCGACAGATCTGGCCAACACGGGACACGGACAGGCGCCCCAGTGCTGGTGCAGCTTCCACTGCAGACTCACGGAAGAAGAAGTAGATCTTGTCATCATCGGGATTCTCGCTCTCCGGGATCCAGAAGACCTTGACAAACTTGGGCTCTAGCAGCAGGAGGTGTGAAGTCAGCATTCCCTCATGAGACCCATATACTCTCTCTCCTAACTCCTAACTCTGGTGCCTCCAGAAGCCTGCCAGGCAGCATCTGAGCACCCAGTCTCTAGGATCAAGTTCATCCGGATGGCCCCGCAAGTCCACGGGATCCAGAGGATCAGGGCCTGTGAGTCAAGAAGCAGCCACAAGAGGGCAGCAGAGACCGAGACTACCTGGAGAGCCCACCTCAGCCCGGCAGCTCCCCAGGCCAGATGGCCAGGAAAGGAGGGAGATGGCCAATGAGTTGTACCTTCACTCGGGGATCCTACTCTTGAACAGGAGGCAGGGGCCCCCGTTCTCCTCACTCTTACAGCAAGTGACTCAGCCCCTAATGGTGGAGACCCCTTCTCCTCTCTCCTCTCCTGTGTCTAATCCTTGGTTTGTTCCTGCGCCAGATTCTTGGCTCTAGTTGCTCTTTCCCTCCATCCTACGGGGCGTTTGGAATCAGCTCAGCCCCCCTCCCCAGCAGACTGGCTTCCTTTCTCATTCTCCCACCTGATCTCCTTTTCCCGTTCTGTCTGTGCATTGAACAGTCTCATGGCCATTGGAACTGATCTTATGATGTATTCGTTCTGAGTTCTGTGAATTCAAAGAGGACGGAGGCCCCATGTCTTGTCTGGCCTACATCCCCAGTCCCTGGCACAAGGCTGGACCCATGCTAGCTACCTGGTGGGAGCCCGGCTGCACCCACTGCTCACTTCTGTTATGGGCCTTCCTTGGCACCTACCCTGTGGGGGCCAAGGGCCCCCCCTTCCCAAAACCCCACCAGCTTTTCACCATTGAGCCAGCGGGAGTCATGTGGTTCTGTTCGAAGACTCGGACGCTGGCCCAGGCTTCGGAAGATGGTGAAGTCCCGGCCCATGAGGTCTGCAGCCACCCCTGAGTACAGTTCTTCTCCTGCAGACAGGGTGAGGGCTGCTCAGCCAATCTGAAGGTTCTCGGTGGGGGATGGAGGTGGGGGTGCTTGGAGAGCTCTGGCAGCAGCCTGGGAGTCAGTGAGGCCGTGGGGGAATCTCTGGGGCTCTCAAGAGAGTCAAGAGTCTCTGAGGGGCCCTAGCCTTTGGACTCACCCACAAGCACGGAGGCAGCCCGATGCCTCGGGTCATACGGACTCTTGCCTTTGCCATCCTCTAGCCTCCGAAGGTCCAGCCGGAGCATGGGCTCCTGGGAGGCAGGAGGCAGTTGTTACTTCTGGACCTTTCTTCACCTCCCAACCTCCCTCTCTGCCCAGAGCTGGACTTACCTCCAGCCGGTGGCCCACCTCCACGAATGCACAGGTTGGATGGAAGGCCCCCGTGCCACAGGCCAGCAGATGGGTGCGGTTGTAGGCATGCAGCAACTTCACGAAATTCATGCACTCAGTCTAGTGGGCAGGCAGGGTCAGGGACAATGAGGCCTCCCCCAGGGAAGCAGCCTTAAGGAGTCCCAGCTCCCAGTGGCACCTCACCCCTTCCTCTCTTCTGCATCAGTCCAGGCAAGCACCAACATGGGCTGCGGTGAACTGCATGCCCTTGGTGACCAGCCCGGCCCACCTCTCACCAGAAGGCGCACATGGAAAAGCACAGGCCTGTATGTCCCCCTGTGACTCAGAGGCCCCCAATAAGAATCACATGAGCCTCCACCCTGAGTCACTACCTCCAAACTTCAGCCATCTCGACCCCCTGCCCCCATCACAACCAAAACAGGCAGGCCTCTGTCTTGGCGCCACTGTATGGAAAGCGGGGGGCTGGCCTCCCCGCTCCCACCCCGAAGAGAGCACTCACGCCAATGTCTTTCCCTGCCCAGTTGCACTCCTCTCGCCATTCCACGGGGGCCGGCCACGCCAGCTACAAGGAGGTCGGGGGAAGGGGACACAGGTCAGGGCCCTTGCGTGGTCTCTGTGCAGAGAGTGTCCGCTCAGGGGGCTCATCCCTCTGGGCCTCTCCAAGCAGTCTGGAGTGGGGTCCTGGGGCTCCTTCCCTAGGCAGCGCCAAGGCTGGGGGTCCCTGGTACCTTCTTGGCCCGCTTGCTGATGTTGTCCAGGCTGAGGGAGGCCACGTGGTTCTCAGCGCCCACAAACAGGCGTCCTCTTTCCTCATCCACCAGCAAAGCTTCATAGCAGCAGGTCCTCTCCAGCCTGAAGGTCCGGAGACCATGCCGGGCCTGGAGCTCTGCAGGAGTTGGACACCACAGAGGATCTGCCAGCCCTGCTGGAAGCTTCCCCTAGACCCTGCCTGTCTCTCTCACAGGTCATGGTTGTACATGGGACCTGGCCCACACACATGTGAGTTTCCATGTGTGTGAGTTTCTACTGATGAAGACAGGCCCACCCATGTGTGAAACTTCCATGGTGGGCAGTGCAGCATCCCCCCCAATCAAGGGGCAAGCAGGTTGAGCTCCTTGGGCAGGCTTGGACAAGCAGTGTCTGCAGGCAGGCACACTGGGAGGCCGGGGTGCCAGTGGGGGTGCTGAGCATGTCCGGAAAGCCAGAACCCCAACCCCAGCATGGGGGTTTCCTGCCACCAGCCTGAGCTCAGTGCGATGCCATTGCTTAGTGACCAGTGACCGACCTCCTGTGTAGGGGGTGTGGGAAGGAGGCTCTAGTAACCCCCACACCTCATTTACCCCCACACCTCAGTTTCCCTGGGGGTGGGTCGTGGATGGGACCCAGGCAGGATCTGTTGCCATGGGAACGGAAGGGGGGTCTTCCTGGGAAAGCAAGAAGAGAATGTGCACAGAAAGTCGGGGGGGCTGAGGCCAGGACAGGGTTAACTGGAGATGGCCTGAGAGTGCCCCCAATCAAACCTGGGCCAGTGGCACAAAGCAACAGCAAACGCACGCCCCCTACCCACACTGGGACCCTCTCCCGCCCACCATGAGCGGAGCCCTCCAGCCCACCAGGTGCACCTACCTTGGAAGGAAAGCCGCAGGCGCGGGGTGCTGGGGGTTGCATCCCCCCGCACTGCCGCCCAGAGCAGAGCCAGGACCGGGATCATGGCGGCAGCCCCGGCCTGCCCCATCCTGGTGGCTCAGGGTGCTCCCGGTTCAGCAGGCGCGTGCGGAGGAGCCTTGAGCCGCCCTGGACTCTGCCCCAGGATCTGGAAGAGAAGGAGCTGCAGCAAGGACGAGGGCGGGAGGCTAGAGGGGGGAGTCCCCAGGGATCAGATTACAGCCCCTAGGGGAAAGAGGCTGGGGGGTCGCATTCCACTTCCGAGCTCTCCCCTCCCTGAGTGTGCCCTGCCTGGCCACAATCACAGACACACCCACGCCGGGCACACCCTCGGGGTCACCCCCACACTGGCAGGCGCCCGCCCCACCACGTCACCCTCCCCAGGAACACCCCCCCCCTTCCCGTAGACACGCTCACAGACATTAATTCACAAACTCTGTGTGCCTACTTCTTGCCAGCCTGGGACACTGGGGGACACAGACAAGGTCCCCATGTAGGAGAGGGCAGAATGCCAACAAGGACTCAGATCAGTGCAGTCATTTCAGAGGGCGCCAAGTGCAATGAGCAAAACAAGCCAGTCATGGGAGTGAGCAGCAAGAGGGGGTCAGGCCTCTGGAGGTGGTTGTGCACCCACGGGCCCACAGAGAAGTAGAGGTACCTCTGGGGCTGGAGCCAGTGGTGTGGGTGCCCGTGAGTTTGAGTATTTCTGAGGGTCCCTTTGTGTATCTGTATTGTGTGTGTGCGCGCACACGCAGACAGGTGTATGTCCATGTCTTCAATGGCATGCGCGTGCACTTTGCAGACACGCGTACATGTGTGTTGTGTACGTGTGCATTACGATTGTGTGTGCACACACAAGTGCATGCGTGTCCCTCGGCACGCCAGTGAGTAAATACAACCACAGGGACAGTCACTGCCTGTAACTCTGAGAGCGCCTGGATAGCCACTCCTCAGGAAGATGTCTGTCCCGGAGCCCTGAGGACTGCGCCCCCCCCACCCAGGCTGGAGGGAAGCCTCAGCTTCTACTTGGAGGTGATTCCCAGTAGGACATCACAGTCCTGGCTTCCTGCTTGACCCCTCTCTCCCCACCTGAGCCTAGAGGGGGCTGGTTATGCAGAAATTCTGTGGGCTGACTTAAGACCCAAGAGGAATCAAGTTGGGGGAGAGCCAAGGGTCTCAGGCAGCCTCTCACTCCCACTTCAGGTGAGTTGCCCAGCCCTCTCTAAGCCTCCCCTGCCTTCTCCCTCAGGTTTCCCCATCTTTGAGCCCCTCCAACTCTGCGCCAGAGCCCTTCCCCTGAACCCCTTTTGTGGGGCCAGCCTCTGGCTGCAATCCCCATCCTCCTTCCCAGAGCTGGCGGGGGCAGGTGCTGGGTACAGGAGCCTTAGCATGGGGTAAGGTCCTGGGGTGCCATCAAGCAAGGGGCACACCTGCCAAGCCACGTTCCCCAAGCCCCTGCCCAGTTCCGCAGCTTCCAGACCCCTCCCAGGCTAGGACTCCCACCTCCTGCTGTCCCTCCACTGACACTTGCCACTGTCTCTTCTGAGCCCGTGAGCTCTGCAACGCCACAGAACACCCGGCCACCTTCCCACACTCCACCAGAACTCAGGCGGCAGTGCCTCTCCACCCCAGCCCCGGCTCGCCCGGGAGGAGGGGAGAAGCATGGGGACTGTAGGGCACCCTACAACGGCTCCTTTAAGGAGCAGCCCCCGCCTCCACGCAGCCGGCCGCCGCCCCACACGCGCCAGCAAGTTTACGGGGGCGGATCGGGTGACCAGGCAGGAGTTGGTGGCCTGGCCAGAGTGGAGCGGGCACAAGGGAGGGGCGACCCCTCCCCTGTCAGGCCTCGGGGCAATAGGGTGCGCCCAATAGCAGTCCCGTGCAGAAGCTGGGCGGCCAGTCAAGGCAAAGGAGGAAGAAACCATATAGGGCTCCCTCCCCAGCCCCAAAAGGCTCAGGTCCAGGGGACTTCAGGTCCTCACCGGTCCCTACACAGCTGGAGAGCTGCAAGTGGGTAGTGAGGGGCTCAGCTGGGGAGGGTCTGGGATCTTGGCCTGAAGCTGAGTCTGGTGGACAACCCCATTTGGTCTGCTAGGGGTCTACTCTGGAAGGGCCGAATGTTGACCGTGGCTGAATGGGGCCCTCGGGTCTATGTGACAGGGCTTGAGGATGGCCTTTCACCCCTCAATCCCCCCAAAAGGCATCCTCCTGGAACCTCCCCAAGGCTGGTCAGCAGCTTGTCAGTGGTCGGTGAGGGAGGCTGTGGTTTCCAAGGGCTGTGGCCCCTCTCCGGTCAGCTCTCCCAGAGTAGGGGTGTCAGTGCCTGTTCCGGGTGGGGCCGGGCTCTGCTTTCCTGAGTCTCAGGACCTAGTGTTCCTGGCCTGGCCTGGCTGGCTGGCTGGCTGGCAGATGAAGGGAGGGCCTCCGGGGGAGAACCAGGGGTCTTCCGGAGAGGGAGTAGAGGGATGCACCCCAGCCTGGGCTCTTGGACTTCCAGGATGCAGCCTCTTCCTCCTCCCAGCTTCTGCCTTGGACCTGGGCAGCCTCCCCCGGCCCCACGCAAGCAAACAAAATTCTTCGGCTGTTTACAATTTTCCACCCTAGCCGCCAAGATCAGCAAGTGCATTTGAGGTCCCCATCCACCCCCACGGTGCCCCCTACCTGCCCCCACTGCTTTTAGTTCTTCAGGCTCAGGGTCCCAGTCTCTGTTTCATTCCCTCCAAGCTCCACGTCCATATTGAAAAGCAGGACCAGGAACCCCCCCCCCTTTCCAGCATCTTGGGGCTGCCCCTTGCGCACTGGAGCCCTTTATGTTGCTTCCCTTGCCCTAGGTGAGTCCTCTTCCCTGGGGTAGGAAGGGAGATCTGCAGGGGTGGGAGCCCATGGTGTCCCCCAGGGTCTTTGTTCCTCGGCTACAGGCCCAAGTATATGCCAGACTCCGGTGGGGTAGCAGGGGGCGGGGGGGGGACTTCATGGAGGCAGTCCTCCAGGAACAGCAGTGGGTTACACTGTACTCCGGGAGTTCCTAAGGATTCTAGAATCAGGCAGCCTGGGCCTGAGTCTTGACAGAATGGAGCAAACTAGGAAAGGCAGCTGGGGTCCCTACTCTTACCTGCAGCCCCCCTCCCACAAAGGCCACCTCAGACTCCAGGCCTCTACACTTTGCCAGGGTAGCCACGGGCAAAAGCAGCCTGGGTTCTCGCCCCGATGCTGCCTGTCAGTGCCACAGCCTCCAAGGCCTTGGTTTTTCCTTCTGGAAATACTAAATCGTTGTGCCAAATCCTACCACCTGCCTTCTGGGCCCTCACCCTCAGCCGGGCCCGCCCTCAGCCTGGACTCTGGGTCGTGTGGCTGGGGTAGGGCATCCATCTGAGGAAGGCCAGCGTCAACCCTCCCAGTGTCCAGGCTGGGCTGGGTCAGGCCTTGGCTCCCCGCTTACACCTGCTTTAGCCATCAAGGCTGGTGACTCCGACATCACAACATTTCCTACTTCTGGCCACGTGGGTACTGGGACTCACTACCCTGAGGACTTAGGCATTGAGTGGGGGTGGGCTGGGGGGCAGGAATGAACCCAGCAAAGCCTAACTGAGGCCTGACTTCCCTGACAAAGTACTACCCACCCCGGGGAGATCCCCTGGGAAATGGGGGGGGCCCTTCCCCCACCCGCCCCCAGCCTGGAATCCATGCTCCCGGAGACCCCTGGCCCACCTTTTTGGAAAGATCAGCTCTTCCCCTCCTTGCCTGTTCCCCTTCCCTTCTGAGGGCCATGTCAGGGCTGAGGTGGAGGGGCCGAGGGCGGGGCTGCCTGGAACCCTGGGCCTCTGGCTGTGGCCCTGCCCCCACCCGCTCCGCCCCAGCCCTCCGCCTCCTGCACATTCCTCCTGGGCTGAGGTCAGCCCCTCTGGGATGGGGGAGCCCCCCCCACCAGCCACATCACAGCTCTCCTCTCGCTCCTGTTTTCTTCATTGCCCAGCAGGGTTGGGGGGGGCGGGGAATAGGGCAGGGGGTGGAGCCTCCCTCTCCCCTCCTCCACAGCCTAGGGGAGTAGTGGGGGTGCTGCCAGGAATGCAGCCAATGTAGACCGGGGTGGCACTCCAAGCTTATTAACATTTATTAACATAAATGCTACCTTCTCTTAATCAGCACGGAGGGTGGGTAAGGGGGGGGACAGCTGCCCTGGAGTGCAGGTTGAGGGGCTCGAAATGCTGGGGTGGATCAGCACCCTTAGTAGGCTGGGAAGGGTAGGGTGGGGTCGTGAGGGCTCCTCACCAGCTGTGTGTCCTTAGGGAGACACTGAACCTCTCAGATCTCTCTACTCAACTGCCCTGCGGTTGCAGCAGGGGGCAGGGTGGGGGAACACAGATGTCCGCTCTTGGTGTCATCTCCGCACCCAGCAGACCCCTCAGTGCTGCGTCTTTCAGCCCAGCTTCACTCCTGTCCCCCATCCCCGCCCCAACACGACGACTGCTGCCACCCTCCACCTGAACCTCCATCCCTCCCTGACCCCTGGGGACTCCTCAGTCTTCTTCCTCCTGGTCTGCAACCCAGCCCTGGCAGGGCCCAGGTGCCCATCCCTTCTCCTGAGGCCTGATCTTAGGGAGACCTTTAGGCCCCCTGATTAGCCAGACAAGGCCCTGCCTCCTCCCCCAGCAGCATCAGCACAGAGACCTGACCCCTTCACTCTCCCTGAGGCTGTGCCCCTGTGGTCTTTCTACCCCTCCTCGTCCCAATACCTCCCCTCTGCAGTCCCCCACTACCCACCTCAGAGACTTGGCTGGAGCTTGGGGGCTCCCAGGCTCAGCCTTAGCTGACCCCATGAGGGCTCTGGGCACCCAATTTCCAGAGGGGCAGCAGGGCTTTGCTTGGGCTGTGCCCTCCACCCCTTAGCTCCTCCTCTTTGCCACCTGCTAGACTCTTTTCTTCACCATTCAGTCTTCAGGTCTCCTGGCGTCACTTCCTCTGTGAAGCCCCAGATGCCTAGAACACCCAGGGTCGAGCCTCTCTGCAGGCCTCTGGGTCCCCCAGTGGCTATCATCACAGGACCCAGCAGAGGACAGGCCCAGGGAGGGAGGAGAGAGAGAGAGAATGCCTACAGGAAGCCCTTCTACCCTCCTGGGCCTGCTGAGTCCTGGGGATGGGGTGCGATGGGAACTGATGGCCAAGTCCTTCCTGACCCTGCACCAGCCCCTCAGGCCTTGACTCTCTCCACCCACAACGAGGTTGGAAATCAGAGTCAATGGGAGAGGATATCAAACCTATTTTTCTCCTAAATAAGATCACCTGTGGGGCTTATTTCATGCAAGGGGAGAAACTAAGACAGGGAGGAGAAAATGATCCATGGTGTTGACCCCCCTCCACCCTAGTGCCCATCACCGTTATTAACCAAAGAGCCAAGTGGCTGACAAGTATGGACACACTCACGTAGCTGCACACATACCCTACCTGGCCTGATGCCCTCCTTGAATGTGTGATTCGGGCTGGCTTTCCCTCTGGGAGTCCAGGAGGGTTTAGGGGAATGTGTAGCCCCACGATAGGGATGTGGGCCCCCAGGATCTCTTGTCAGGCCAATAGACAGGAAGATTGAGCTCAGTTGTTCAGGAATGACCCTGAACCCAGAAGAGAGCCAAGAGATGCTACGATCCTATCCCAGCCCCCACCCTGACTCCCAGGGCAGCTAGGACCTGGTCGCCCATGCCACAGACCAGGTGGCTGGAGTCAGGGCTTATGTTCTCCAGCGTCCTGGCTGGCCTGGCATTCTGGATCTGGGATGGGGTCTGTTGGGGGTTTGATTTGAAAAGCTCTGGCTGCATGGGGAGTAGGTTTTCCTGACATCAGAAGGAACAGTGGGGCCACCCAGGAACACGGTGAGGTGTTCTTCCAGGCCTTGACAGCCCCTTCAGTGTCACAGGTTCCAAATCTCATGGGTTCCCTCCCCATTCTGCACCTGGAATCTTGGCCTCCACCCACCTGTCATGGAGGGCCTGGGCCTGAGCTGGGGAGTGGCTGCCCACCTGGCTCCTCTCTGCAGGGTCTCCCTAGATCCTGTTCTCCTGAGCCCTGTGGAGCTCAGAACTTGTCTTTCTTTCCAGCTGTTTCCCCACCCTACAGATGGGTTAAAAATACCAAAGCTGGCACCACATCAGTAGCCTGAGCAACTATTTGGAGTGGGGTGGGCCCTCTGAGAGGTGGGTCAGCCTCATGGAAGTCTGCACCGGCTGGTGACAGCCCACTTCATACAGGGACCCACAAGCTTAGTCTGGAAGCAGGAGCCTGGGCCCCTTTCCTGGCTCTGCCTGTCTAGGGGTCCCAGGCCTCATAGCTGCAAGCTACCAGTGACTGGGGCCAAAAAGATGGGGCTCCTTAAGCTGGGAGTGCTTCAGGGTACACAGGGCCAGGGAGCACTGAGTCTCTCTAGATGCCCTCACCCCGTGGTCCCAGGGATGAGGTTCAGCCCCAGGAAAGCTCTAAGCATTAGGGGATCCCCAGAAGTCAACCGCCTGGAGTCCCTCCCTTTGGGGTGCAGGACACCTGGGGTGCCATCACCCCCCCACCCTCTGCTAGCTCCAGCTGCCCCCCAAGGCTGGGAATTTCCCAACTGCCAAAGACAAGGAAGAATTGAAAGGCCGCCCCCGCCAGTGCTGGGACAATGGGGCCTTATGCCCTCCAAATCAGAGCAGGGGTAGGAAGGCTGAAGGCAGGTGGGAGCCTAGCTCTCTGCACGCAGGAAAGAAAGTGCTGCTTGCCAGGACCCCACCCAGACCCGCTGCAAAGTAGATTCAAGGGGATCCTGGCCAGAATCCTGCAGGGCCCACCCATGGAGAGAGGCACTGGGTGCGTCTGGCAGACAATGCTGGCCACTCAATGCTCCCTCTGTACGGGGGTTCCCCTCAGGAGGTTAGGAAGGAACCATCTCCGGCGCGGCTTCCTGCTGGGCGGGCTTCACGGCCCCCGGAGCCCCGGCCCCGCCCGCTATCCGGGGCTCAGCGGGGTCCAGGCCTGACCGCCGAAGGAAGGCAGGGATCCTGAGTTGGACGAAGGATCCTGTTCTCCTTGTCAGCCGGCCCTCAGCCATCAGTCCCGGAGGCAGCGGTAGCAGGAAAGGCCCGAGGTACTGGGGCGGCAGCGGAGGCTGGGGGGCGTTGATCTCCTTCCGATCGGGCGGCCACGGCCTCTCATCTCTTGCCAACCAAACACTTGGGGGCCCTGAGGCCGCGCGGGGACTGGCAGGTGTGCGGAGGCGGGGTCCCGGGTGCCCAGCCCCCCCCTCCCACCCTCCGCCTTCCCCGCCTCCGCGGCGCCGACCCCAGCCCAGGCCGCTTTGTCCCGCCGCGGGCGCGAAGCCGTCGCTGCCCCACAAAGCTGTCTTTGTGCCCCGCGGCCTCCGCAGGACCCGCTGACGTCAGCGTCCGTGACCAGCCCGGCGGGGCCGGCCACGGACTGCGGCGCCCCCTGGCGGCCAAACGCGGTCGGAGCTCGCCTCCGAGCCCCGCCCAGCAGAGCCCTTTTCCGTAGGCTCAGCTGCCCGCTGTCGCCGCCAGCCGCAGGACAAAGTCCAGGCGCCTCGCCAGGCGCTCAGGGACCCCACCCCCAGGCACCCCCACCCACAGCGGGCCCCGCCGCCTTGTCATCTGCCATTGTCTTCTCCAGCGACATGCGTGCACTTCCCATAGCTTCATGTTGGCTTCCGCATTTCTAGGGCCCTTGTCCCAATGCACCAAGTCTGATGCCCTCCGGGGCCACTTGGCTTATGCCTACAGACACACTGATGTGTAGCCACCTGCCTGTCCCTCCCTGCCCCCCAGGATTTGGGCCAGGGCAGAGACGCTGCTGAATGTCTCTGGTCCCTACTGTCCCCAACTTTGTCAACCCTGAGAAGCCCAGTCCTGAGCAGAGAACACCTCTGATTAGAAGGGAGGGGATACAAGGGACTCAGCACAGCCTTGGGGCTGGGAGGTCAGGAGTCACATTCTCCTCCTGCATCCCTCACTGGACACCTGCTGCTCCCAAGAGAGAACCCCTCGGAGGAACCGCTCTGGAAGAAATCTGTCCTGCTCTGCAGTGAGGCCTGGCAAGTGCCACTGACCCAAGGCCATGCAGGCGCTGGGAGGAGAGGGGGCATGTACAGGCCCCAGGACATAAAATGACTACCAAGTGGGAAAACTGAGGGGCCACCTACTGGGCCTGAGGAGGACGGAGCAGCCAGGGCCCTACCACAAATGAGGATTCTGGTTCGGGTCACTATCCCCTTGGCACAGCTTTGTCTGGGTCTCTAGCCCGGGGACAGAAGAGGACCGAGCAGTACTTGGCATTTTTTCTTTCTACATTTTATTATTTCAAACCAGGTGAACAATTCCATAAAACATGTGAAAAAAAGCAAGGAAGTGTTCAACGCTGAAGGACCCGGGCCTGGGGCAAGGGCATGAGGGCCGTGGCCCTCAGCAGGCAGCAGCGGTTCCTAGGTTAGCGCGCTAAAGAGCTACATTTAGGTTAATGGAGCCAGGGCCCAGGGCCACTGGGACGGGCCCTCGGTGATGTTGGCAGTTGTCTGGAACAGCCCTTGGAACCCAATTCTGTGGAGGGTAGGGCAGGAGTGCTGCCCACACAGGGAGGGGGGTAGCCAGCAGAGGGAAGGGTGTAAACACGCAGACACACTCAAGGCACGGAATCACTGGAAGGGGGCTGGGTGGGTGCTGGTCAGGATCTGACAGTTTTAAATAGTTTTTCTCTAAAAAGTTTTCTAGGTTTGCAGTTTTGTCTTTTTTTTTTTTTTTTTCCTTTACTTTCATTTTTTTAAAAAGCTACTAGAATGAGCAGGTGGACTGTAGTCTCCGGGAATGGTGGTGTCTCACACTTCTTGTGCTTTTTCCTTTGGGGCCTCCAAGCGGCTGGAGGGCTGGGATGGGCAGGAGGCTCCCTGTAAACATCTGGACTTGGGCTGGGTCACGGGCTGGTGTTGAGCGAAGCCAGGGGTCCCAGGCTGGAGAAGTGAGTGCCCCTTCAGACACAGGCCTTGGGAGACTCAGCATGTGCTCCCCTCCCCCATCACAGAATAAGACAATGGTTAAAACCAGAACAGATGCCCGGGAAGGGGGGTACTGCGGCCATTTCCGGCACCTAGGACAAGGGCCGGCTTCAAACAGGGAGGCCTGTGGCAGCTCCTCCCACGAGTCTCTGGAACTGAGGGAGGGAACAGGGGAGCCAAGAACAAAGAAAAGGGGAAAAGCAGCCAGGGCGGGGGTACGGACAGGCAGAGAGCGTGGTCCTCTTGCCCCCATCTTCCTCAGGAACTGGGGGAAGCAGAGTCGGCGGTGGCCCTGGAGGTGGGGGACAGTCAGGGCATGGGTCGGGAGGTGGCCAGGGTGTGTCTCTCCTCCCCCCTCCCTAGACAAGGACTCTCTCCTTTTTCTCCTCCACCTGTTATGAGGGACCCAGTGGCTGCCCCAGAGCCAGTGTGTGTGTTGCTGGGTTACGTGAGGGAGGGGGATCTACAGCACTGGCAGAACCGTGCCCATCTCCCCCACGGCCAGTGAGGCCAGTGTCAGCCCAGAACCCTCAGATAGGTCTGAGGGAAAGACTGCAGGGCTGAGCACAGAGCCGGTCACACTGAGTGTCAGGTGGCTGGGCCCTCTGTTAGCCAGCCTCCTTCAGGCCAGGCCAGTGGTTTGACAGGATCAGAAGTAAGCTTTCTCCAAGGGTGGTCAGGACAGCCATTCCGTTGTCTCCCGGCGCACGGCCGGATGCTTCTGCCATCTGGGCCCCGGCCCGGCCTATCCGTGTGCCCATGCCCCTCAGGTCGTCCTACCGACCTACCACTCTACCACCATACCCCCACCACGGCCCACCCCAGCCCCCACCGCTCCCTTCTCTGGGCTCCACAGCTCTGCTCCGCTCCACCCCGGGCTCACCATCCTGCCAGGCCCCGCTGCCCCTCAGAAGAGGCCGCAGTCCTTCAGGTTGTTCTTGATGATGACGTCGGTGACGGCATCAAACACAAACTGCACGTTCTTGGTGTCGGTGGCGCACGTGAAGTGCGTGTAGATCTCCTTGGTGTCCTTGCGCTTATTCAGGTCCTCGAACTTACTCTGGATGTAGCTGGCTGCCTCGTCGTACTTGTTGGCCCCTGTGGGAGATGAGATGGTGAGGACTCGGCCACATGCAGGCAGGGCACAAGCGACAAGGTTCTGTGCACGTGGACACACAAGCACAGAACATGTGTCCCTGTGTGGAAGGGGTGATGGTGTGCGTGTGGTACATGCGGCGCCAGTGTGTGTGAAGAGGAGCTCCTGACTGTGCGCGTGTGCTGGGCGCCGGCCCGTGTGCAGGTAAGAGCCCCGGAGCGCAAGCCAGGCCCCAGCTCCTGCGCGAGTGTCCTGCAGTTACCCTTCTGTCCAGCGGGGGGCGCCGGCGCACCGCCTGGTCACCACCAGCTCCTCCCCAGAGGCCCAGTCCCCACACCTGTGTACTCGGGGAAGCAGATGGTCAGGGGGCTGTGTGTGATCTTCTCCTCAAACAGGTCCTTCTTGTTGAGGAAGAGGATGATGGACGTGTCTGTGAACCACTTGTTGTTGCAGATACTGTCAAACAGCTTCATGCTCTCATGCATGCGGTTCTGGGGGCAGGACAGCGCGGTCAGCACCGGCCCCTGCCCCCCGCCCCCACACCCTCCCAGCGGCCTCTCGGCCCCTCACCATCTCCTCGTCCTCGGCTAGCACCAGGTCATAGGCGCTCAAGGCTACACAGAAGATGATGGCAGTGACCCCCTCAAAGCAGTGGATCCACTTCTTCCGCTCAGACCGCTGGCCTCCCACATCGAACATCCTGCAGACACGGGGTCGCCTTAGCTCCAGAGAAAGCGCGTTCCCAGAGAAGATCCCCGCTTTGCAAGTTGGCTAAGGACAGACGCCCGCTCAGAGGGGGACGCTATCTTCATGGAACCTTCCTTGGCTGTGTACCTCCAGCCTGGTTCTGGGCCAGAGCCCTTGTGTTCGGGTAGGGCCGAAGCTGGTCAGCAGGGCAGCAGAGGAGCTGGGCCACTGGCACCCACACAGCCTCAGGAAACCCCAGAGCGATGCTCAGGACTCCTGGGAGAGCCCCTCCTGCCCAGCAGAGCCATCAGCAGGCCTTTGAGTGAGGGGATCCCCCCCACCCCACCCCGGCCACACTCCCATCTGTCCTCCAAAGACTTGACCTTCCACCCTGCCCACATGCAGGCTCACTTGAAGTGGAGGTCCTTGAAGGTGAAGTGCGTCTCCACGATGCCTGTGGTCTTCACACGGGTCCGTAGCACATCCTGCTGCGTGGGGATGTAGTCGCTCTGTGCAATGCGCTCCAGATCATTCAGGTAGCTAGAAATGGGGGCAGGTGGGTCAGTGGGGAACAGCATCAGGCCTCTTTACCTGGACCCTGGGCCAGCTGACCCAGGCCCCATTGCTCCCTTCCCCTCACTGTTCAGACAAAGCCCTTGCCTCTTCAACCGTTGCCTTCATCATAATCATTGCTCAGATGAGGAAAAACTGGACCAGCATCCCTTACCCCCCGCCTAGGGAATGGGCCTGCAGGAGGCGCAGCTCTGTGCCCCGCAAGCCAAGCCCTAGCCCCCAGGGCTGAGCCAGGTCTGCCTTGGACAGGATCCAGGCTGGTGAGCTGCAAACTGAGGAGGGCGGGAGGGGGCCAATGAGTCCTCTGGGGAGGGATCTGGGGTGCTAATCGGCCCAATCATGGCAGCCACTGCAGAGCAGCCCGGCGTGACCCTCAATGCAGGGCGGGATGGGTCAGGGCCTTCCAGGCTCCATGGGCTCTTTGCCCGGTGCCCAATAAAATTTGGGCTCCTCGGCGGGGGCGGGGGGGGGGGCACGGACACCTGTTTGGCAGGAGTCCCAGGGGCTCCTCATTACCAGCTCCCTGAGTAGTAGCAACACTGCCCCTGCTAGGCTTTGGGACTGACTCTGCTGTCTGCCTCAGTATCTTTGCTGTGCCCTGGGGACTGGGTCCTCCAAGCGGCTACCCGGTGCCGAGGTCTCACTCCTGGCGTAGGCCTGCTGGGGCCAGGGGGAAATGATCTCAGAGACGCAGGGACAGAACAGAAAAACAGGAAGGACCATGAGGGCCCATGACGCATGTGCTGTGACCTGCTTACTGCACACTGTCACCTACTGAAAAGCTCCTGCCTAGAGGCCTCCTGGGCCTCCTGGTGGGTTCTACACCAGCCTCTCCCTCCTCCCCAGCAGGACTCACCATAGGGACCCACTGCCCTGCCAGCAGCCTTGAAGGACTGCTGTGAAGAGGGACTGGAGTCCTCTGCAGCATTCCAATCCACCCCCTGCCTCTTGTCCCCCGGCCCACCCCTGGGGCCTAAACCTGCCTGGGAGAGCGGGACCTGCGTCACTGCTGAATCCCCACACCCAGACCAACGCTGGCCACACAGTGGGTGCTGAATGTCCAGGGAACGAAGAACGGCACGATGGAGCAGGAAGTGGCCTGGAAGGTGTCTTACCCTCACCTCCTTGAATGCCCCAGACACTGAGGTGGTAATGGTTGGGAGGGCCGAGCCCTGCCTGCTTTTAGGACCTATCAGCTCTTTTGGCGCTGAGCTGGGGGCATGCTGAGGTGTGACGGTCCTCACAGTGTTTGCTGCAATTCTGCAGCTCCCATGGGCGACACTCACAAGGGCATTCAGGCCACTGCAAGGAGAGGGAGTCAGTCCCTGGGACTGGGCACGCTTGGGGCTCAGGCCCAGGCAGGCCCTGCCTCCTATCCACCCAAGCCCTGGTCCAGCCTCTCTATGGGCGGGCTCAGGACTGGATGGGCAGTGGGAGGGAAAAGTGCTACAGGAGGGCATGCTGACTTAAGCAGAGGTGGGAGGGGTCAGGTAGAGCACAGGGACAGCTGCCTCTTTGGGTGGCCTCATCCAAAAAGCCTGTGCACGTCCCCTACAGCCCCCCAGACATCAGCACTGGCCAGTAACCTGTCCTGTTTTCCATGGGTGCTCAGCCCCCAGCACCAGGCATGGCACGTGGTAGGCAGCTCAGGGAAGGAGTTCGGAGCATGATCCTGCGGGCTGGGCCTCTGGAAAACTCCCGGAACCCCCTGGATTCCCCAGCTGAGTCTTGGGCTCTAAAATGCACAGAGATCTGGCCCCACCCAGTCTCTTCCCCTTGTATCTTCCGCTCCAGCCAGTGTGAACATCTGTAGCCGGCACTGCTCCCTCCAGGACTATGCACATGCTGTGTGCCTTCGTGTGAGCTTGTCCTGTTCCTCTCCTGCCCATCTCTTGCTCAGAACTTGGCTGAGGCAGTCCCTCCTCTGGACCGACATCGACTTCCACCATGACACAGACACCATGGGTAGTCACTGCTTGGGAATCCGTCCGCTCCACTTATCCCTGGGTCCCTCCAGCCTTGCCCAAGGCTGGACACAGGTGGTAGCAAATGTCCTTTAGAATGATTATGTCTAAGGACAGATTAGCCTCAGTTGGCCCTGGGGGACAGCAGCCCTGTCTGGCCCTCCTCCTAGCTTTCAATACCACTCCTCCCACCTCAAGGCAAAAACCGCCAAGGCCTTGGTGGATAGTCACCAGCTTTCAAAAACAGGAACTGGGGGCGCCTGGGTGGCTCAGTTGGTTGGACGACTGCCTTCGGCTCAGGTCATGATCCTGGAGTCCCGGGATCGAGTCCCACATCGGGCTCCCAGCTCCATGGGGAGTCTGCTTCTCCCTCTGACCTTCTCCTCGCTCATGTTCTCTCTCACTGTCTCTCTCTCAAATAAATAAATAAAATCTTAAAAAAAAAAAAAAAATCTCAAAAACAGGGACTGGCAGTGTCTTCCAGACAGTGCTCAAGCCCTCGACTCCTGCCTGTGGTCCAGAACCCCCTCACCCCACCCAGCCCCACAGGGTACTCACTAGGCCGCGGAGTCGTTGAGCTGGTACTCCCGAGAGCGGCCAAAGCAGGCCTGCACACCGTGGTCGGCCCAGAGCCTCCGGATGACCCCGGACAGATCCTCAGGGAGGACACCCTGCTCCTCAGCAGTGCAGGACAGTGCAAACAGCTGCCGGGCATCGTCCTGGGCACAGTGGGGAGGGGTCAGCCAATCACAGGAGCACATCCCACCCTACCTGGCCAAGGCAGGGAGGCTTCCAGAATGGGGCCCACACAGGCTTGGGTAGTGCCAGGTTTCCCAGGACAAGATCTGCCCTGGCGCCTTCAGGGAGGCAGGTGAGGATTGAGGGGAGGACATACCGCTCGGGAGGGGTCGGCAAAGTCAATCTGCAGATTGCCCATGGCTTTGACAATGGCCATGATGGACTGGATCGTGTTGCTGTAGACGACCGCCCGGTACTGCCGGCATTCCTCCTCTGAGTAGCCGTCCTCGTGGATGATCCTGGCAGCCAGGGGTCAGGAGTTAGGGCCCAGAGGGCACAAGGACCACACATGGCTTCGTGGGGCTACTGGGGCCTGCAGGACCTACTACAGAGAGGAGGAAACTTCCCCAAGCCCTGGGACCTGAGGGTGGATGGCTGCCTCTGAGACGGTCTTGGGGCATTACTCGGGGCAGGAGATGGGGGCAGCAGAGACTCAGAGGAAGAAGAAAAGAAGAGGGGACATCAGGGTTTGGTGGCTGCCTCTCACACAGAGCACTTACTTCATCTGCTTGACAATGGTGCTCTTCCCTGACTCCCCAGCACCTGGAACAGAGGGCACAGGCGGTCAGGGAGCAGCCCCAGCAGGGCTACACGGACAAACCACCAGTGGCCCAGCCACCCGCAGTTCTGGAGGCAGAACTCACCCTCCTCATCAGCCTCACAGGGAAATGGAGGCAGTGGGGCCTGGTGGGTGGCAAAGCTAACCAGGGTGTAGCTGGCAAGGCCATAGTGTTCCAGGCAACCCAGACCGCCTGCACCCCTGGGGGACTCACCCCAAGCCTTTGCTTCCCATAAGCTTCACTGCCCACCATGGGACACCCTGCCCCTCCAGTGCTGACTGAGCTCAGGGGCTTTGGTCAGAGACAACACCAGCCCTCAGGAGTCTCCCTGTCATTCTCATGGGGATAGGGGCAGGCAGGCTTGCCAACATGTGCCTGGGCGCAGCTGACAGGAAGGAGCCCCGCACACTTCAGCTGGGTAGTAGTGCCTCTTCTCCTCACATTCTGAACTACCAAGGGGCCTGGGCTGGGGCACAGGGTCACACTCCTGCCTCCCAGGCATGGCCTGAGTCTACCCTCGGCAGATGGAAATGGGGACGTGGGAGACACACACACAGACTCACATGCACACACCTCTGGACCGACACATATGCTTCCAAGTCTGGCAGAGGCCCATTCTGTATTCTCTTTGGCCAGTACTGAGGGATCTGCTGGTGCTCTTTCCCATGACTGTCATATGAGCCCCACAAACATACTGTTTCTGTTCCCATTTCACATACAAGGACACTGAGGCTCAGAAAAGTAGTCCTGGGTGCGCCTGGGTGGCTCAGTGGGTTAAAGCCTCTGCCTTCGGCTCGGGTCATGATCCCAGGGTCCTGGGATCGAGCCCCATATCCGGCTCTCTGCTCCGTGGAGAGCCTGTTTCCTCCTCTCTCTCTCTGCCTGCCTCTCTGCCTACTTGTGATCTCTTTCTGTCAAATAAATAAATAAAATCTTAAAAAAAAAAAAAAAAAAAGAAAGAAAGAAAAAAAAGAAAAGTAGTCCTGGCCCAAGACTGTGCAGCCGGGATTCAGGTGGGCAGGGAGACACACAGGACTGTGACTGACACCTGGCCTGCCCAGCCTTTCTCAGAATGTGGCTCAGAAAGCCTTGGGAGTATATTTTCCAAAAAAGCAGATTCCCAGGGGCGCCTGAGTGGCTCAGTGGGTTAAGCCACTGCCTTCAGCTCAGGTCATGATCTCAGGGTCCTGGGATCGAGTCCCGCATCGGGCTCTCTGCTCAGCGGGGAGCCTGCTTCCTCCTCTCTCTCTCTCTGCCTGCCTCTCTGCCTACTTGTGATCTCTCTCTGTCAAATAAATAAATAAATAAAATCTTAAAAAAAAAAAAAAAAAAAGCAGATTCCCAGGTCCCATCCGAGACACACAGAGCCAGATCTTGAGGGGTGCAGCCCAGAAACCCACATTCCCCAGGGACTCTGCAGGGAAGTGTGAAGACCACGAGGGCTGCTGGCCTGCCTCCCTGGCTGGGAGATGCTGGGAGTGGGGGCAGGACTTCATCTCCTTTCTCTGTCCTAAACTCCAAGTAGAACACATCTCAGTGGGGCCAGCTTTCCCTCCCAGTGCTTGCCCAGACTGTTCCCTCTGCTCCTTCCCCATCACTGCCAGTCACACCTGCACCTGCCAGGCCCTGCCTCTTCTTGCCAACGCCAGGCATTTGCCCATGAAGTTTCCTGTGCTGGGCACACAAGTCCTATGCTCCATTTCCATGTGTCCCAACCGTCTTGAGCAATGTGGCAGGTCAGTCCCTCTGAGCAGCTCAGCGGGGCAGATAGTGGGGTCTGTGGGGAGGGTACACTCCTGCATCCCTCAGGGTGGGTCAGGACAACCTCAGAGGATGAGGGGCTAACACATACATTAACGCGAGCCGCAAGATTCCTAACAGCAAAGCCGCAAACAGCGCCCCCTATGGGCCAGATGCTACTCGACGCCTACCGCACCAACTAAATCACCTCTTCCAGCAATCCCGCCTAGCAAATGAGGGAAACAGGGAGAGGCTGCGGTCACACGGTCATCATTCCCTCTGCAGATGGCCCACTTTGCTGGCCTCCTAGAACTGCCCTTGGAGCCCTGTCCTGCGGCTGGGCCACACCATCCTCTGCCCCGACTGCACCTGTCACTGGGTTCACACCCTGCTTTCCTAGGCAGATGTTGCTCAGTCTCTGCAGTGCCCTCCAGGCAGCAGGAGAGCACCCCTCCCCTGACCCGCCAAGGTCCCTGCCCACCTCCATGTACCCCACCTCCCACCCCAGATCCACATTTTACCTGGAGAAACTGAGGCACAGCTGTGGCCCTCACAGGGGCGGGACTGGGTACATCCACACCCCAGTGGCCTCCCTGAGCAGAAGGGCCTGGGCTCTTCTCACATATCCACCAGCTGCTAGGGATCACTAGGCTTCTCACTGTCCCAGTGATGCCCAACCACAGAGGCCCACCCTCCAGGGCCTGGAGGGTAGCACCGGAGGGGTGAACCACAGGGGGGCGGGTGACCTCCTGGCCACCTAGTCACTTGCTCCCACACAGGAGGAAGGAAGCACATCCTGGGGTGGAGGAAGACTCAGGAATCAGGGGTGTCAGCCAGTACTGGGGGCTTAGTGGGGAACAGAGGCCAAGGATGTGAAGTGATGGGTTAGTTCAATCATGCTGGCCCCAGACTCAGAGCAGGGGCAACCGTCCGGGCCGCAGGAGACCTGAGATTTTGGTGAGGTGTCCCCTCTTGTTTGTCCACCTGAAGCACCAACTTCCCTGCCTGGCCTTCTGACCACTCTCTTGGTCAGAAGTGCTGTGGCATTCCGTGGCCCTGCCCAAAGATAGGGATAGCAGCACGCTCTTGCTTTGCATGTGATTTTCCTAGCAGCAGCAGGCCTGGTAGGCCCAGAGGTGGGCAGCACCTGGTGACCAGGCTGGAGCCACGACACCTGCTCCCTGCCCCAGCCAATAAGGAGTCCACTTTCCTATCCCCTTTCAGCCTCAGGTTCCCTTCCTGTCTCATTTTGAGGGTTAGGAGGACATTTTCTGCCCCCATTTGACAGGTGGACAAACCAAAATCAGGGAGCCCCCATCCCTGGACTCAGAGCAGTCTCTTTGTCCTCCTAGGGGCTGTGACTCAAGCAGGAAGGAGCAAGGGGCAGGACAAGGGTGTGGTACCGGTGGCCAGGCAGGAAGCTGCAGGGAACACAGGGAGAGAAGCAGAGGCAGGGCCTGGGAGCAGAAACAATAAGCGGGGACCAGGGAGCAGGGGAGAGGTGGATGAGATGGTGGAACAGGTGGGGCTAGGTGCCCCATGAGCTGTGGGTCCCAGCCCCCCACTCCCACCCCCACCCCTGGGGCTGTATCCCATCAGGGCCTCACAGTGTTCCCCTATCCAATAAGGCAATACTGGAATGAGTTTGCTTGTACCCTGCTGATCCTGGGTACCCGGTTCCTCCCACCCAGCCCTGCACCTTCCCAAGAGGAAGGGGCTTCACTGCCTGGCCCTGTACAGCTGCCAAGGTGCCTCTGATAGAAAGTGGCAGGAGTCTCCCGCCCACAGAGGACCCCACCAGGCGCTCCCTTCTCCAGCTGGGAGAGATCAGAGGGCCCCACAGAGGCTTCCGTGTTCCCATGGGGCCATACCTCTTCTCACCAAGCAGAAACCTCTACAGCTCTCGCTCCAGGGCGCAGCTGCTGGGCCCCCCCGCAGGCAGGCAGTAATTGCCATGATGTGCTGGCCACAGCGGCTGCGTTAGAACATCTGCTTCCACTCTGGGAATGCTGGGCCCCAACGGAGAGGGGAATGGATGGGGGAAGGGAGATGGCGCAAATCCACCTGCCCCAGCAAGGCCGATGGGACCTGTGGCCTGATGCCGACCTCCAGTCCCAGTGTCAAGTCATGGTTGTCTGTTGGTCAATCTTGGACCCTCTACATCCCAGACAAGGCTCTGCCCTGCTGGGAGGCCCTGACATGCTGCTCTTGTCCTCTCCGGCCTCAGTTTCCCTTCTGCAGAGGCTGCCAAGCCTCAAGTGGCCAGCTGGCCGAACTCTCACTCTCAGATCCTCTCCCAGAGGGAGGTCCAGACCTCCCACAGCGCTGGTGCCCAAGCTCATCCTTCCTGCTGTCTCCAAGGGCCTCACCCCACTCCTGCCCTTGCTCTGGTACCCCATCCATGAAACAGGACACCACCATTATCTCCTCTAAGAGGGAGGGGAGGATTTGACACAAAGCGCTTCTCATAGTGCCCAGCACACGGTGAACACTCAGATAAAAGTTATCATGATGTTTGTACTCTATGGAAGATCACAGATGTCCCCAACCCTTTCATTTCCTGCAGCCTCCAAAGACCATACTGCATAGGTCACTGTAACCACAACCTGCAAAGTGGCCTGCTGCGGCCATCTCATCGGGAGGAGAGTTTCTGAGGCTTTCAGACAAGGCACAGTGGAGGGTGAGGACCAGTGGCTCAGAAGCTGGCGTAGCACTGCTGCTCCCTGCTGGGACTCGGAGACCCTGAGATGGCAGTCAGAGCCCTCAGGCCTTTCCGGGCATCTGGCTCTGGGTTCATCACACCCCCTCCACAGGAGGCAGGACTTCTGCATAGCTGTGGAGCCTCCTTCCCACCCAGAGCCTGGCCGCAGACACTGCTCACAGACTCCTTGCGCTCAGAAAGCCAGGCAGAGGCTCCTGCGCTGGTGGGCTCCCCTCTAACACATGGGGCTGGGGAGCGCAGCCAGCTGACGTGGCAGCCTGAGGGCAGAGATTCTCATAAGCAGCAGGGCTGGGACCACAGGGTAGACTTGGGCTGCAGCCCAGCTCCAACCCACAGTACCAGGCCCGCCTCAAGGCCACCCCCCACCCGGCCCTAGTGGGGCACAGGGAGAAGGTGGGGATGAACCTTGGGAAGCCTACCCCAAAGGCAGCCTGGGCACCACCTCCCACTCTCATCCCAGGAAGGTGCCACGTCTCTGGCCCAGCCAGTGGTTCCGGGCCCCTTGGCTCTCGCCCCTCCCCTGCAGCCTCAGGGTCCCAGGCCACGCCACCGCCAGGGGGAGCCCGGCAGCCAGAGACAGTGGAGGAGGTGGGGGCTGGGCAGTGCCCGGGAGCCTTCGCTTTTGAAAAGCAGCCTAGGGTAGGGGCAGCTGGGGGAGGTGCCTGGACCCTTTTTCAATCAACTCCCTCTCGCAGGCCTGGGAGGCCCTCCGCCCGCGGAGACCCCGCACACCGGGGAACAATGGAAATGGGGGGGAGGAGGGCTCCGCCAGACAAAGGCCCTCCAAGCCCCGCCCCCGGCGTCTCTTCCTTCCTCCAGGTGGTATTCTTTGGTCCCATCACTCCCTCTGAGGCTAGGCGCTCAGTAAGGGTCTGGCACTGTGGGGGGCAGGGACATGAGTCTTGGATGGGGGCCGCGACATGCCCACCCACAAGTATGGCCTGGCCTCCCCCCCCAGATGCCCCTAATAAGCCTGGAACCTCCCTCTCTCTGGTCTCTGTCACTTGGGCAGCCTCCAGTGGCGTCCAGGCCTTCATGATGCCCCCACCAGGGAAGGAAGCATCAGCAACCAGGATCCAGCCTGCTACTCCAGGGTCAGAGCTCTGTGTGTAAGGGACTGGCCTCGGGGCCTCAAGCCCTGGAGAGGGCTTGCCAGGACAGAGCTGTGTCCCCTGCCATGGAGCCTTGTCCACTGGACAGAGGGAAACTGAGGCGCTGGGTAAGGCAAGCCAACCTGGAGGGGAGAAGGCCCAAATGCTACAGGTCTCACCCTTTACAGGAGCCAAGAGATGCTGTACCGGGCCCAGGTCACGCAAGGAGCCAGGCCTTTTGACACACTCCTCTTACTGGATGCCTCTTTGTGGAAGGAATCCCTTTGCTGCTTTCCAAGAATCTGAGTGCCCCCCCCCAACTTCTTTTTGGGTTCACTGTTGTGGGCCCTGGGTGAGATGCCCAGCCCCCAGGCTTCGGGGTTCCCATATGTGAAATGTACCCCTCCAGGGAGTGTGCCAAACTCAAGGCCTGCCCTGAGCAGCCTCCCTCGGACCCTCACACTCAACTGCCCCAAGGTTCAGCCCAAGCGCACAGCGTGTCTCTGTGCCCACAAGCCATGGGCCCTTGCTGAGAATCAGGACATGACATGTCCCAGTGCTGGAACACAGAGAGGGAAAAGGACAGCCTGAGGTCACACAGTGAAGAAGGTTGGGGTGGGGGCTTTCTGGGACCCAAGGGCTTGAGTGGCCATGAAGATGCATGTTGTCTGCTTAGTGTGTGGCCTCATGGCCCAGCAGGCCCTTGAAGCATCTGTGCTAGCCATCCTAAAATCTCCCTCAGGCTCCTCAGCCCCCTCTGGCCTGGCCTGATAACACAGAGCAGAACCCCCAGGAGCCTCCGCAGGGGAAGGCAAGGCCACAGAGCTCAGATTCACAGGCTGAGGAGTTTGAGGACTAGCCTCTCACCTATCATACTGTTGCCAGTCCCCCACAGCCTCGGCTCTTAGTGGGAGCCCTCTGCAGGAAAGCTCTTCCCTTCGCCTCATCTGGACAACTCCCAGACTCAGGCGCCCCCACCCTGGACTCTGACAGCCTCTGACCCTTCCTCAGGCCTTGTCTCCGTCCTCCTGACCCTGGGGGCTAGGGGAGGAATGAGCATAGTGTTAGGAGACAAGTGAAGTACTCAGTGGCCAAACTAGGATCCGAGTCTTTCTGTGAGGGAACATGGGCTGGGAGGGACGATGGCAGCTGCATTTGGATCAAGTCACCCCGTGGCCACACAGCAGACTTTTGGCACAGAACAGGAAAAAGATTCACGAACAGACTCTTGGGTCCCCCACCTCCAGAGCAGGCAGACTGAAAGAATCTCCTAGAAGAGGAATCGAGGTCTCCGGAGACGGGTCCCCAAGCATAAGTAGAAAACACACAGACCACAGAATTTGCCTCTCATCCTGACTGACCAATTCCTGCCAGTTGGGCACAAACTCCTCACGGACAAAGGTAGTTGTGGAGGGGTGCTCCGTCATTATCTGCTCCTATCTTGGTGACTCTGTGTACTGGGTAAGTCATGTAATATCTCCGAGCCTGGTTTCCTCATCAGTGAAATGGATGTAATGGCCCTCCCAGCCTCATAGGGTTAAACACGGAGAGACACTGAAGGGACCAGTTCTATGTAAGACATGGTTTGATCAGAGACAGCTGCTGTTACCACTGAGGGTAAACTGAGGCCCAGTGATAACAGCAGCTCGTCTCCCAGTGATGGTACCCCCCAGGCCCAGCAGGTAGTAGTAGCAGAGGGGAATCCTTAGGCTGGACTAAGGGCCCCTCTGTCCACTGCCCGGCAGGGGAAACCCAGAGTGAGCTAATCCCACGGCTGCAGCTCCATTTCCGGGCATTCATCTAGGCCTGTAGCCGGCCTTCCGGCTTTGCAGGGCAATGGCCGCTCGGGAATAGAAGAGCAGTCCTCTGCTTTCCTGCTAGCCGCCCCCCCCCCCCCCCCACCCCACCCTGCCCCTGTCCCTCTCCCAGCCACCACTTCCTGTGGTCAAAGGAGGGGCCTGGAATCCTTCTCAAAGGCACCACCTTTTCTGAGCTCCTGGGCCCAGCAGTTGCTGAGGTGGGACACGGGACAGAGTTGCCTGGAATGACGCCAACCTCGTGACTACCAGCAGCGGCCCTCAGGGCTATATAGCGATGAGCCTGAGCAGGTGGGACTCACCTTCCAGATCCCCCCCCCCCCCTTGACAAGGCTCACACCCCCACCCCAGGACAGAGCAGAAGCAGGCCTCGAGCTTCTTCCTCTTTTGGGGACTTTTGGGCTCCTCCCCCTCCAGCTGCTTCCTCCTTTTCCTCCGGTGTGGACACCACTTCCCCGAGAGGCCCAGCCCTGCCATGCAGACTTCACTGCCCCTCCTCCCGTCCAAGGCACAGTGGATGATGCCAATGACAACCCCCCCCACCGGCATATTTTGAAGCAGAGCAGCCTCCCACCCCAGAATCCTCCAAGCCTTCCCCACAAGCTTCTCACGGAGCTTTAGACAATCCCACCTTCGGGCTTTGTTTCCAGCTGACCTGGCACTTGCTGCCAAACCTTGGAAATGCGTGCATAAGGCCAACACCGTGACCCAACCCGACCCAGCCACTGTAGGGTGATTCCACGGAGACGCTTTCTCCCAAGCCACTAGCATGAACATCACTTAAAGCTGCAGCACTGGGGTGAGGGTGAAGATGGGGTTGGGGTTCAGTAGGAGCAAGAGCTTCAGGTCAGAGGAGGGCTGCATGGAGCTGGACAGAGGGACCCCACCCTGTGATTGTGGCTGACAGAGGGGCTGCTGAGAGCCCTGCCTGGGGTATCGGGCCACCATCAAAGAGCTTAGTCCTCTGCCTCATCAGGGCACCTTGAAATGCATCCTGAGGCAGGGCTCATGAACTGTGGTCTAGTCCGAACCCGATGACCCCTACCCCCGCAATGTGCTCTGAGATTGGGAATCCTGCCCCAGGATACTATGAAGACAGGACAGATGCTGGCCTGGGCCCTCCTTGTCCCCATCTGCCCAAGGCTGCCCCACAAAGCACAAAGCGGTTTTGGGGAGGCTCCAGGTCAGACCGTCTCATCCTCTCCTGGGGGTCTGATGGGGCAAGGCCCCGGTCCCTCAGTGGACAAAGCTTATGTGGACAAAGCATCTTCCATCCCATTCCTGCCTAAAGAATGGGTGGCTTTTAGAGACAAAGACCAAGAGATACTGCTGTGCCCACCTGTGGCCCAAGCCGCCTCTGCAGGGCTGAAGGCTTAATGACCTGCCCAGGATGGGGTCAGGCCCACCCTAACCTGCGGTCACTTGCTGAGCCATGTTTGCAGGCCTAGGACGCCAATGATGCCACCCAGTGACCCTGCAGCTCAGGCTAGGCCAGGGCCAACCCCTGATGGGCCACCCAAGCCTGAAGGGGTCCCTGACCACGCCAGACCTGGCGGACCAGGCTCCAGCTGAGCACAGTGAGTGGCTTGATACTGCTTCAGGGCCTGGCATGGAAGCCTGTGCCTCCCAGCTGCCTTGAATTCCACCTCCAGCTACGGAGGCCGCTCATTCCCTCTCTCCTTGCCACCTGCTCTGCCCCATCTGGGGTTCGCTACCCCCATCCTCCTGGGATGCCCGCAGCTGAGTGCCAGCGTCACTCCTTTGCAAAGCCACTCTGATTCACCCAGTCTCCTGGCTCAGGGTATCCCCTGAGGAATCCAATCCCACTCCTATCTACAGGTCCCTCATGATGACTGCACCAACACTAGGGGCGAGGGGCTGGGCCCAGCAGGACTGGGCAGGTTGCAAGCACAGGGGTTCAGAAATGGCTGAGACCCTTGCTCACTTCCCAGCGTGGGAGCTCCGGCGCGGCTGCTCGCGAAGACAAAGCCTCGCCCAGCCTGGGGGAGGGGTGGGAAGGAGAGACGGGAGGCCCCAAGCTACCCCGCCCCCCATTCAAGTGCTAATGAGCTCCAGCCGGGACCTCGAGGCTCCGGGGAGGACCGACCAGGAGGCTAGAGGGCGGCCTGGGTACCAGCCCACCTGGTGTCCAGGGCCCAGCCACATCCCCCTCAGGCCCCCAGGAAGGCCACTCAGTCCCCAGAGATTGGGCTTACGGTCCCCAGGACAGTCTGTCACTCCAGCTGGCACAAACTGTCTACACACCTCGGCCTCCCTATGTGCTTCAAGCAGCTGCCTGAGGGGAAGGGAGGGGGATCCCCATACTGGGGCCAGGCAGCCTGTAGGCTGGGGAGAGGCCTCCCCATTAACTCTCAACTCTCAACTCCACAGGAGCCGTTAGGGGCTCTCTCACTTGTTTTGCAACCTGCAGACTGGTGCACTGTCCCCACAACACCTGTGGCTGCAGGCAGGTGCCCCATGGGGAACAGAACGCCTACAGGATTTCACCTGTCGCTGTGTTTCTCAGAGGATGCACTAGGTGGAGCTGGGACAGAAACCCACATCTGGGTAACCCCAAGAGCTAGTCCAAAGAGGTGAGCCCTCCTCCCCCCAGGCCAGGCCTTCCAGCTTCAGTGCTCTCGCTGAGTCGGTCCCTCTGCCCCACACCTACCCTTGGCAAATGCTGCTCATTTTTCGAGGACACCCCCCACACACACACACACATGCAAGCACACTCCATTTGGTCTCTTCCCATTACCCAGCCAACAAGGATCCTAGGCTATCCCTTCTCCAGCTAGACCAAGGGCCAAGCAACAGCCCCAGAATTACTTATCCCTGTGCTCTATAGCGTCATTTTTTCCACACATGCTTAATAGGCACCTACTGTATGCCAGGCCATTTGTTAGACACACAGACAGGACAGAGACCATAAAACTCCCTTCTTTTTCTTTTGGTAAACCTAATTGGGCCCTTGTGTGGGCAGTCCCTGGTCTGGCCAGGCTAGGAACTCCTGTGGTGTTGCTCTGGCCTCAGTCCTCAGGCTGTGGGGCAGTCCCAGCCCTGAGAGCACTCTCCTGGAGCAAAGACAGCAGGACTGCGGCAGTCCCCAAACTGCCTGAGCTGAAAGGAAGCATGCCACGCCATTCTCCTAGGAACAGTGGAGGCCTGACCACATGCTCTGCCCTGTGACAGGCTCTGGACTGGTCAGCAAGAGTTCTGCACGAGGTAGGATGAAGGCTGTGTCTGACTGGGCAGGTGGGGAGTTGAGGAAGAAAGAGTCTACAGAACTTCTCTCTGGCTATCCCCCCCCATCAGTCCCTATCACTGACCCAACACTGAGCCTTGTCACCTGCCCACAATGTCAGGTTCAGTGACCCCCATCTTACTCCTCCATCACCCACTCATCCCCAAGACTGAGTTCAGACTAGCAGCACTTCCTTCATTCAACAAACAGGTAAGAAGCATTCCGTAAGTGCCAGGCTCCCATGCTTGGCACAGAAGGCTCAGAAACGAATCGGACACAGCCTGCCCCTGTAGTTTCAGGGAAAGGCAGCAGTCACCCAGGCAAGTATGATGCTGATGACAAAAGGAGCAGCACCAAGAAGAGCCAGAGGAGGAGCATGAAGTGGCCTCCATGAAGGGGAAATGTCAAGGAAGGATCCTGGGAGGTGGTCCCAGAGAAGAGTCTTGAAGAACAATCAAGTAGGAGTGAGTTAGATGGAAAGAAGGGAAATGCAGGCCAGGCTAGGAGAGTAGATCCAAAGTCCCAGGGGCAAGAGAGAAGGGCTGTATTTATACTCTGAAGCCTGCATGGAACCCACCAGGGACAGCCTCTCCTTCCTCTGTGGGCTGCCACACAAGCCCATCCCAAATCAGAAACATCCCCCCCCCCCCCCACACACACACACTCTGGCTTCCTTTCCCCTAAGTGCCCAGCCTAAGGCGCCAAATTCCACCTGGGGACTGTCAGTCAGTCAGGTTGAGCTAGGTGGCAGCAGGGGGTGTCCCTGAGGTAGGGCTGGTATGGAAGCTCTCCCCCAACCAACCAAGCTACCAGGAAAAACACACTCACTGGTGTGCAGCGCTTCTGCCTCTGCCCCCGGTGCCCATCCGCCAGCAGGGCTACCCAGGAGGGCAAGGAGCCAGTATGCGGGTGGGGCAGCAGGCGTGGTTCTGGCTGCAAGGGAAAGCTGGCAATTGCCCAACCGAAGAGTCCCGTTGCCTGGACAGAGTTCTTCCCGCTATGTGGGACAGGCGCCCAGCACTCTGAAGCTGCCCCAGCTGGGCTCCCAGCACCTCCCTGGACCTGGATGGGAAAGGGATGGCCAGCCAGGACACTTACCCAGGCAGCCAAGGGTCCCCAACTTCAGGCTGAGGTAGGTCTCTCAGCTCCTTGAGGTACACCCTCTGCAGGGTCTTAGCTCCCATTCCCTACCCTCAACAGGAACCTCCATGAGGCCCCTGTTCTCCCCATCCTGGGCCCAGCACTCCTCTGGCCCAAACCCAGGAAGCCCATTCAACAGAGGAAGCAAAGGCCTGAGGAGCAGGATGCTGAGATGGACTCCCCAGCCTGGAAAATGTTTAGCCAGACCCTGCACCCCTGGTTGCTGCCAGCCCAGTGTGGGAGGAGTTTCCAGGCCCAAAACCTGAGCTGAGCTCCAAGGAGCAAAGCTAGTGGCATGGGGCTGGGATACAGGGGGCCATAAGCCCTCTGTACCCTGGCCCTAGGGCCCAGTGGCCCATCTCCTCAGCCGATCCGCCTGGGAAGGGGCCGGCCAGGGGCCTCGGGGTGGGCACCAGGAGACAGCGATACCGGAAGCACCCTACCCAGGCCCAGCGGCCATCAGCAACGGCCCTCCACCTTGGCGACACCCACTCACTGGGGCTGCCGCACTCGCAGTAAAGACAGGAAGAGGCAAGCGCCCAACGCAAAACAGCCCAGGAGGCTGGGCCGCCGCCCCTTCCCGCCCCTTCTCTTCCTACCCGCAGCGGCGGCGGAACGGATGCCATTTTGAAACCTCTGGGCTGTGCCCCTGAGGCCAGGCCCCCAGGGACAGTCAACAGATGGGCTCAGATGGAAGACACGCTGTCCCTTGGCCAGGCCCCCAGCAAGGAAAGCTCTGCTTTTCAGAGCCTGGGGACCCCACGGTGGCTCTAAGGCTGAGGGGCCACACCCCCCCACACATACACTGTCCAGCCTCCAGCGCTGCTCTGAGGGCATCTCTCCCCCGACCCCCGAAGCCTCCGAATCAGGCAGCCACCAGGCACCACACCCGCTCCCCAGTGGAAGGCTGGACGGTGACAACTATCAAGCCCACAGTCTTTACAAAAGTCCACCTCAGATGCCCCCCAACTCCGGCTGGCCCCCAAGTCCGCATCTAGCTGGTCTATCACTTCCCCCTCAGAGAGCCTCACAATCTGACAGCCCCCCGCCCCCGACTCCCAGAGGCCAAGTCCTTGGCTGCTGGGCCCAGAAAGGGTGCGGGAAGACCAGCACCCGTCAGCATATCTCCTCGGCCCGCCCGCCGGGACAGCAATATGTCGGCTGTCTCACCACTTCCACTTCCCCCCACCCCTCAAGCAGCCACCATCTTCCCTGGCCTTGGAGGCGCCGCAACCCAAACTCCTCCACACTCACACTCCCTCCTACTCCCCAGACGCCCCCCTCACTGGCCCAGATGGGGCTCAGAAACTGGGAAAGAGCCAGCCGGCGGAATCTCCCTGGGAAGCTGGAGGCCTGGCTCCCTCCCCCAGTGCAACCAGTGGATCCTCAGTCCAGCCCCTCAGTCTGCGCCCCCTCCTCCCATCCCGGCCGGGCCCACCCAGTGCAGGAGGGGCGGGGGGGGAATCTGAGGTAGGCCAAAGTGTGGGAAAGGACTTAGGGAGGAGGAGCAGCGGATTTGAGGAGTACTGTGTGCAGAGAGGGACCAGGTGGGCCAGAAGGAGGGAGCAAGGATCTCTAAAGCTTTGGAGGTTCTGGCTGGAGTGAGGACTCATGAACAATCACAGTTTCCACTTGAGAGGTACCGTGGTGTCAGGGCGCCCAGGTGGAGGATACAGGGTTCAGAGAAGAGATGGGGCACAGAGGGGGAAGGAGGGAGTGGGTGGGAGCCTGGTGGGGGCCCCAGGAATATTCACGCCCAACAGGAACCAGGGGAGCAGGTGGGGGAAACAGGTGGTGCCGGAGGGTGGGAGCCAAGTGGGGTTCTGGGACTTTGAGTCAAGTCTAGGGGGGATGGAAGGACAAGGCAGGGACTCTGAGGGTCTGTGAGGTGGTCAAAGAAGGTGGATGGTCAAGCAGGGTTCTGGGTCTCCGTGTTTGGCGTCTGCGGCCAGTTGAGGATCTAACCAAGAATCTAGGCTAGACGGATCAGAGGTCTAGGCCAACCCAGAGTTTTGAATCAGTATCTGAGTGTCCTGACCAGGTGGGGTCTGGGAGTTCAAGTCCAGGTGTGGGGGGGTCCAGGCTGAGTCCGAGAGTTCAAGGCCCTCAATCTGGAGGCCAAAGTCCTTGTCTGGGGATTCGGGCGGGGAATCGGGGGTCCCAGAGCAGGGCGCGGCCTCACCCAAAAGCAGCAACTTCACCTCCCGCGCCGCCTTCTCGCCGTCTTCCCGCAGGTTCTTGTCGATCATCTTGGAGCGCTCAGCCGCCGCCTTGTCCTCGGCACTCACGGTGCAGCCCATCCCGCCGTCCGCCGGCCCGGCCGCCGCCCGGCCCCCACACGGCCCCCGGCCCGGCTCGGCCCCGCCCGACCCACTCCGCTCCCGCCGCCGGCCCTCTACGGGTAGCTCTCGGGTCGGCAGTTCCGAGCGTCTGCGGGCGGTGCCTTCCCGGCCGCCGCGCACCGACGGCGGGGCGGGCCGAGGGTGGGGCCGAAGCAGGCCAGGCCCGGGACTGGGCCGGGGCGGGCCCTAAGGCGGGGCCATGGGAGATCCGGGGCCGGTGATTGGCTCGAGGGCGGAGCGAAGTAGAAGTTAGGCTCAGCCCAGGCTCGGGTTTGGGCTGGAGGCGGAGCCACGCCGAGGAATAGGGGCCGGAGTGGAGCCAAGCCCAGAAGGATTGGGCTCCGGGTGAGAGGCAGGCGGGGCCGGGCTCCGATTGGATGCGGAGCGTCCGGAGCTCCGCGGCCCGACGGCGGGGGCGGGCGGATCTTGTAGCCCGAGGGTGGGGATCCGGGACACCTCGCTGGCTGAGCAGAAACCAACCCTCGAGCTTAAGCAAGTTGGACCAGCAGGGTGGAGGAGGCGTGTCTTCGTCTCGTTAAATTTAATGAACCCAGTAAACTTCTTTCAGGACCTACAGAGCCCCGGAGCCTCTCTGAACGATGGCTCTCTCTGTCTTACGGCGGGTTTGGCCTCTTCTCTCTTGGATTGCAGTTAAAAAAAAGTCTACTGCCACCTCTACACCTTTGTCCAGGCTGTCTCTCTCAGCCAGGGTGCCTTCCCTTGTCACCCAAGGGTTTAATCATCTTTCACGGATCTAGGAGGCATCTTCCTACACGTAGTCATCATGGACTCCAGCCTGGGACATGGCAACCAGGTCGAGAGACAGAGAGACAGAGAGTGTAGAGGTCCACCTGACTTCCGGAAGCATAAGTGGACATGATGCTATGGTCTGTCCCCACTGGACAGTGGCTGCAACCCTATTCCTGGGCAGAGGAGTGGAGGCAGCAGCGTTTTCAGCAGAACACTGCAATCTTTCTGATCCTCTTCGGAAGAGCCCACAGCCCTGACCTCCAATGGGCCTCCAATGAAAGGATGTACCAAGAGATACTGAGAAAGATGTCTTGGCGAGGAGGCCCCAGCCCAAAGACAAGGAACATCCATAAAGCCAGGAAGGGAGCTGGCCACCCACAGCCCCCTGTTCTGCATAGACTCCCTCCTTATGGCCCCTACCACACATTTTGTTTCAGCTCCAAATCCTCAGGCTGTCTGTTCTCCTGGAAGGGTCTGTAGATCCCTATCTGAATGGCCCCCTTGCTGAGCAGCCATTGGCCTGTAAGTCCTCCTGCTGTTCTTCCAGGGTCCTCTCCTGCCTGGAGCCAAAGCTCAGGCCTGTCCTGCCATAAGCATGCAGCAAACATGATGAAAACATATACTGGCCATCCAGGGACAAAGACACTCGGAGATATGCACAATTCACCCAGGTAGAGGCCCAGCTTCCACCATGCCTCAAATCCACCGAACATACTATAAAATGGGTGCACCCAGCCAAAAACACAGCCTGTCCATGCATAGGCTACAAACCCAGCTTTAAGGCGGGCTTCTTCCCCCGCCAGCCCCGCCCCACGTTTGAGAGCTGATCCTCCCTCCTTGGGCCTCCCCAGCTGGCTCCTAGCAACAGCCAACAGCTCTTGGAGTTGCCCGGCAACGGGGAGAACCTGTCAGCCCCTTAGAGGCCAGGCTCACCAGAGGTGGGCAGACACAGACCCCAATCAATGGAGGCAGGGCAGGACAGGGCCACGGGGAGGCATGTCCTCGTCCAGCACCAAGCCAGGCTGTGCCGTCCTTGCACACTTACACCAGATAGTCACACCCTCCAATTGTGCATTCTTCCCCGAGTGTCCAGCAACCCCTGTTTCACCCCTCCCGGCTGCCCCCTCTCCAGCTTCATGGGAGCCCCAAGGCTATGGCTGAGCCTCTGCTTGCCACTCCATTCACATGCCTCCCTCCCACTCCAGGGGCTCAGAACCCCACTCTGTCATCTCTAGTCCAGCTTCTCCCCCTAATCACCAGCCCCATGTCCATCACTGGTCTGAAATCTCTCCCACACACTTCAGGCACCTCCAGGGGCCCTCGTTCCTGGTCTCTCCACTTTGTGACCTTTCGCCAGCCGGACTCATGACCCCTTTGTCCCTAGCCCTACATCCCGTCAGTCTCTTCCCCTTCTTAACTCCCCCTCAAATATGTTCCTGTCCCATGTCCCTTACTTAAGGCCTCCAGCCTCATCCCTGGCTCTCTTCTTTCCTCCACAATTCATCCTCTACATAGCAGCCAAGGGATCCTGTTGAAAGAAATCACATCACTCTCTTCTCACAAACCTTCTGTCGCTCCCCAGTGTCCTGATAATCAGGACACCCCAGTTTGGACTCTGCAGGAGACAGAGGTGGTAGAGTAGCAGTTGACAGCAAGGACTCTGGGGCACAGACTACAAACTTGCCAGGTTTCTTACTTTGGGGAAATATCAGAAACTCCTGGTGCCTCAGTTTTCTCATCAGTAAAATGGGCCTAACAGTAACATCTACCTACTACACTGGCTGAGGTCAGCACTAAGGGAGGAATTGTAGGTAAAATGTTCAGAATATGCATGGCACATGGAAAACTCTAAGTAGGGGTAAGTTGTTATAACAGCAATTTCTGCAAGGCCCTATCCCCACCCAAGGCCACCTCCTCTTCCCCCTCACTTAACACATTAGCACTCAAGCCATCTGACTGGCCTCACTCACCCCATCCTCTTCTCCTTGACCCCTCTCTACTTACTCTTCCTCCCTATTTCTCATTGCACGGCTATGAGCTGAGCCTCTAGGACCCCACCATCCTGGAGCTTCCCCCACCCCCGGCCCAGATCCCACGGTCCTGGTGGTAACTCTCTTCCACCCAGGTCTCTGATTCCAGACCCCCTACAGCATAATCCTGCAGGGTGACACATAAATATCTGTCAAATTAAATGAATGAATCACTCAATCCCTACCCTACCTTTCCAGGGGTCCCCCCTCCTGGAGCTGGGAAAACTGAAAGCAACTAATCTTGCTGCCACTATATTTGTCATAGTCGTGTGTGGCATAGAAAGGAGAGAAGGGAGAAACTGCCAGTGCTGGGGAAGGAGGCTGCTTGGTGGAGGTGATGTGGCCAGTGGTATAGGGAGAGGAGCGCTGAGGAAGGATGAGGTGGCAAGAGGGAATCTGGAGGTGGGACTGTGAGGGTGGGTTTGGAGAAGGGCCCGTGAGAAAGTCAAGGGTTATGCTGGAGAAACCCCTTGCTTTGCCTCTGAGGCAACTGAGGGTCAGAAGGGGCCAGGACCCATTCATGGTCATCTAGTGAGGGACAACACAGGTGTCTGCTTCCTTCGCATTTCAGAACCTGGGAGTCCTTTTGAGAGATGTTGGTTTGGAGGTCGGGGACAGCTGCCTAGCCAGGGCTTCAAGGGCACTGGAGGAGGCAGGACTTGTCCCTGGACTAGACCATAAAAGCCAGTGAAATGACAGCCAGCAGAAGTGGGGACAGCACTGGGGCTGGAATGGAGAAGTGGCAGGTGCCCGCTTAGCATCTTGGTCACTGGGACAGCTAGAATAGCCCCGGGACTCGCCACAGGCCACACAGGGCCAGCTTTGAACTGAGTTCCAACCGTGCACCAGCCTGAGCAGGGGGAGGAATAGAGACCCTCTCAGTGGGCTGTGACACCCCAGCCCACAGGCTCCAGGAAGGGGAAGCTACCAGCACTTCCTCAAAAGCAGTTTCGAGGTGGGTGTGTCTGCCCTTACCCAGAGCCCAGGAACAGGCAGGACCCCACAGGGACACCCAGAATCCAGGATCCTGACCACCCCCACTTCCATGGCTCCCAGGTGGCGGGGAGTCCCCAACAAAACTCTGTGGCCCCAGAATCACAGGCCTTGCAGATAAGAGCCTCAACCGCTTCTGCTTGTAGATCTCAGTGGCCAGAGATGGCTCCCTCCCTACAGCACCAAACCAGGCTCCACCTCCTGGTACAACCTCTGCACTTCCCCCTTCCTGTTTTAGGCCAGGAGCAGTTCTGAGATTGGAGTCAGCTACCCTGCCCTCTGTGCCCCTTCCTTCCAAACCTCTCTTCCCAGGGTCCTCTTACTCCCCAGAGAAAGAGTCCCAAGCCTAGGAGGACTTGAGGTCCAGGGTCCCCCTTCCTGGTCATCCTCCTCCTTCAGAGATAACTGGCTTTCACTGGGAGAACTCAGGCCAGAAGTTATTGGATGGGCTAGGGGACTCCACCTGACACGGGGTGCTGGGGGGCAGAAGAGTGGGAGGGGGTGTTAATCTGGGAAGAGGAGTCATCTATGCAGCTAGTGACTACTGTGAACCCAGGTGAGCCACTGTGCTGAGAACCCTAGGGGGAGAGAGGCTGCTGGGACCCTTCCTTCAAGAGCCCATGCCAAACAAGTAAACAGGGAAATGAACTCCAAGGTTTCAGAGGGAATCAACAGGGTGACAAGAAAGCCACCGGGAGGGCGCCTGGGTGGCTCAGTGGGTTAAGCCGATGCCTTCAGCTCAGGTCATGATCTCAGGGTCCTGGGATCGAGTCCCGCATCAGGCTCTCTGCTCGGCAGGGAGCCTGCTTCCTCCTCTCTCTCTCTGCCTGCCTCTCTGCCTACTTGTGATCTCTCTCTGTCAAATAAAC